>NW_027110351.1:27802-42965 GCF_000696795.3 Halyomorpha halys
TTTTTTTACAACTGTATATATATATACACACACATCAAGTAAATTTGCTGTAAGTGATATTATGACATGATACAAACATGTGGAGAATCTACCCATTGAAAGAACTCCAAAAACATTTATAAAGGAGAAAATCTCGAGGCTATCTTCTTTTCAGACGCCTAGGAAGATTATTAGGTAGTGAAGGAGAATCCAGGTTAGAAACGAGTTGGTTTGGGTGGTTGGAAAGTTTATTATGGAAGGATTGGTATCTGGTTCTGGCCAAATCGGCAACATAGGGAACATTGAGGTCCTGATGGATGATTTGATTTGTGACAAAGTAAGGAGCATTAAGGATTTTACGAAGGATTTTGGACTGTAAGGATTGGCAGTCGTTTGTCAAGATGTAGTTCTAAGTAACGGATCTGTTCAACAGCAATAAGTGGGGTACTATTAAAAGATACTGTGGGGCAAAATGAAGGTTTACGACGAAGGGTAAATGTGGTTTGGTGGGATTTATTGGAATTTATTTTAATCCTCCAGTTTTGGCACCATTCTTCAAGGGTGGTTATATGGGATTGGAGGGATTGAGATACAATGGAAGGATCATTATTCACTGACAATAGGCATGTGTGATCGGCATACGTGGTGAGAATAGTGTTACGATGGGTTGGGATGTCAGCTGTAAAAACTGTATAAAGGATAGGACCAAGGATACCCTGAGGTATACCAGCAGACTGCGGAAACAGGGATGAATAAGCGCTGTTGTGATTAACTGAAATAACCTGTCTGATAAGATAAGAACGGTTAATGGGATATTATGTAGGGGGTAGGAATTTACGGATCTTGTATAGGAGTCCTGGGTGCCAGACTCGATCAAAAGCCTTTTCTACATCAAGAAAGACTCCCGAGCAATACATTCCGCGCTCCAATGAAGACGAGACTACATCAATAAAAAAAAATTAAAATTCAAACCAATCAGAGCACAGTATATTATATCCGGAGGTAAAAGTGATCAGATTCTAATTTTATCCACATTACTTGATAATTTTACTTCTAACTAAACGAAGCGAAATGTCAGTTCCTAATATAAAATTTTCATGACGTGGTTTTCATAGGGTGGGTTCGTTACTACTACGCCTATTTTTTTGTGAGTGCCTCTCATTGCCTAACGGGTCTCACAAATGCCCGGGGAGGAGGCTGTTAGAGAGTATTGTATAATTATATGTTATATAATTTAAAAGGTGATTAAAAACTCAACTCTTAACACGTACCACCGTAATTTCTAACATACCAGGGACTAGGAGTAAGGATAGTATGATGACTCCAGAGATGTCAGCTAAGACCACGTAAATTCGAACTATTCACCTTGAATGGACTAGAATATACACTAATGGTTCAGCCAGAGAAGCAACTAAGGAGGGAGAGGCTGTAATATACGTCGAATTTCCTGATGGGAGCACTATTGAAAAGTCACTACCTACAGGAAGCTGTTCAGCGCGGAGGAGGAGGCTATTGTGGCTGCCATACATAGGCGTTGCTATACAATTGGTGGGGGTAGAGTTTAAATTATAAGTTTTGATTTAGCTTTTTTTTTTCTTACTTTTCAGGAAGCGCCTTATGTTTTTTTTAATTTTATATACATTTAATAAAGTTGATAATATGTTTTGTTATTCTACATCAGAAAACAAATCTATTGATATACTATTGTCCTACTCTTCTGTTATAACAGTATTGAAGTAATGTAGACCGACTAGCCTAGGAAATTAGGATAAATAATTTTTTTTGACAAATAAAGTTGATATTCGTTTTTCGCACATCAAAAATGTTATATAATCGAAAAAAAAAATGTTTACTTTAAATTTTTCTCCACTGATTTTACTTTTAGTTGGACAAGTGGCACGTTATAATAAATTTTGAGAAGTATGAAATTCGTATTTAAGGGTATCAAGAGACGGTGAAACAAATCTGATTTGATTTTTCGGCCATAAACAAACGATTACGATGGCCTACTTTACTGGAAACGTGTAATTTATATATATTCTTTCTTGTTCATAATTTTTATACGTTTATACTCATTTATTGGATTCAGCAATGTTTTGTTTTTATTTTATATAAAAAAAAACAAATCGATTAGCCAACAATAACCAAAATGAATACAATCATATAAAACAATTCTAAAATTATTGTATATAATTTATTTTCGGCTGCTAGGATATGCATGGATCGGACATATGTCTAATATTTTTGGACCTCCTATCACCAAAAAAGGCTTCATAGAAATCGGTAATCTCAACTGTGTTGCATTGTCAGTAACAAACCAATTGTAAGTAACTATCAAGTTATACCATTGTAAGTAAAATTTTGAATTTCCCAAAACTATAGTGTTTCACATAAACTGTAGTTTATAGTCTTGAATTTCACGTATTATTATTTTTTTTTTCTATTCTGTATATTCAATATTTACTCGTATTCAGTTTTTTCTTTTTTAGAGCTGTTTTTTATACTTTTGAATTAATCGTACTAATTCTTCTTTTTGAACTATTCTGTATAGCTTCAAATTTCCCATTTTTTTTTTTTTATCTATTCTGTATAGTATTAAATTTCACGTATTATTTATTTTCTTTTTAACTATTCTGTATAATTTAGAATCAATCATATTTAGTAATTTAACATACATATACATATATGTGATTTATTTTTGTGAACAATAGCTATTAGATTATGTAGAGCGATAAAGCTTATATCTCGTGAGGAAGAATCAATAAAATAGGAGCAATGAATAAGTTAAAGTGAGCGGAGTGAGGCGAGGGAGACAGGACGTGTCCGCAACTGAATGACCAGTGCCCTGTTTTGGAATAACCATTCCACATAAATATTCAGTCACACGCAACGGCATAAATTAGTTAACTCTGTAACGTGGAAAACATGACGTGAGGTACAAGCCCCCCTCCTGTATTGCGATTATAATCCAAAAACTCTTGCCATTTCTTAAACCTCACCTTTCATGATATCGTATTTCCAATAAATTACCCAAAATTTCCTAAAAAAAGTGTCATGACTTCAAAAATATTGTGCAATCTGAAGAAAATAAATTGATAAATAAAAGTCACATATTGCAATCAGAATAAAAATAAAATTCCATTTTTATGTAATTTTGAGGTTAAAAACATTTTTAAAAAAGTTCTAAAATTTAAGCCTGTTGTTAAATAAAATAAAATAATGAATACAATTTTTTATTTTTTTGTTTTGCCTGTATGCTGTGAATTGAATATCGCATTGTATATACTTTTTATTGTCTTAGTATATTTTTAAACAGTGATAAAAGAAAACAATTGTGGCATATTTCAGTCAGGGATTGATATTTAATCTGTGCTGCACATATTTTCAGCATTACCATTTTATTATTCTTACTGGATGCCTTAAGCACTATTTGTAGGTAATTTAGTTAACGTTTTGATATTTCCTTTATTCCTTAAATTGAGAGTATAAACTAAACCATGTCTTTACTCACTCTGTTTCTATCTACATGCATTTATAGGATAGAGGCCAAGTATCTAATCAATAGAATAACCAAAATTGAAGTACATGATAAGAAATACAAACTACAATAAAAAAAAACAAAACAAAAAAAAAACGAAAATTTAAGAAGAAAAAATACTAACTAGATTAAATTTTTTTTTGGAAATATTAGGAATTTCAAATATATAAAGAGAATAAATTAGTACAAGATATAATTTTATCCACTTAATTTACTGACATAAAACTACTTCCAAATACTGTAGATAACCTGAACGAACATTCTCTGTAAATAGAAAATATCATTATGTTTATTTAAATGTTCTGATTCTTGGAAACTTAATCAAATTGATTAATTACTGCTGAAAACCGTTATAGGTTCATACATATTTCTATAAATATTTTGCTCTCAGAGTTATGAGAACTGGTAAGATTAAAATGCTAAGTGCTAAATCAGGAGGTTCATTTTAAGTACACAGCTTATAGGAATAACTGGAATCGACTTTTTTGTTCTGTGGCTTTTTTTATTAACAAAAATATTTAAATGAATTGAAACAATATAATAATCAAAGAATAAAAATAATATCTGATTTTCATTCATAGAGAACTATAATATTGTTCATTAAAATTATGATTAAATATAAATTAAAATTTCATTTAATTACTTTTCAAAGGTTGTAATGTTATATGCTAACTATATCATTATAGTTATATATAACAATTCAACCTACATATAAATTAACTATTCCTTTAAATTTCCATATCACACATTTTTCCTATCGATAACTTTAATATGACATCCGTATATTATCTAAGTGGTGCCGAGACCCGGAAACTCTGTTCACTGATTGAAGATTTTTTTTTTTTACTGTTCACTCTTTCTTCTTCAGGCTTTCTTTTCTTTTATTTCTCCTATATTGCTACTTTTTTTTTACTGACCAAGATGGTTAATGGTGAAGGTCAACCACAACCACAGCCCGCAGTGAGGCCGCCAGTTCTACAGATTCAGGTGGCGCAACCGGGTCCTGGAGTTCCTGCAGCTTCGGCTGTCCCGGCAGTGGTTCCGGTTCTACCCCCACTACCAGAGACCACTCTCGCGGCTATATGTTGGCTAAAATGAAAGTGAGAGCAGTAATCTCTCAGGATATTCGAAAAGCCATCTCAGACTTGGAGCGGTTCTCAGGCGAAATCGGTGAGTTAAATCACTTTATTAAAGGTGGAGATCGCATCTTGGAGAGGTTGAAAGCCAAGGTCTCAGAGGAGTTGCTGGACAAGAATGACACGATTTCCCTCTAGGCAGCGCTCATATGCCGGATCAAGCGAATTATTTTGAACCGTATTCAAGCAGACGAGGAAAGAGCATGGCCGGTAGTGAAGGAAAGATTAAAGGAGGCCTATGGAGGAGGCAGATGGTCCCCAGAGGATGACATTTTCTACATGCTGCGGGAGAGGAGAAAGCACGGGAAGTCTAACGGACAGTACGCAGCCACGCTGTTAGGCCAGTTTAATCGACCACAGAAAAGATGAGAGAAACTCTTGGAGCGGATGTAGTCAGTTGGAATATGAATTACATTGACTCTATAATGAAGGTGCAACTGGCTAAGGAGACAAATAAAAGGGAAGGTTGACCGCGGGACCGCTAATGAAGTACTAATAAAAAAGGGATAACTTTTAAGATAATGAAAAACAGGTAATTTATAATTTTACCATGTACTTATTAGATAAAGACAACAGCTACAAAAGATTTAATTTCTTTTTTAACTGAACAAAAATATCAATAGATTTTTTAATAACAATGATTTTTATGAAAATGTTTTCTTTTTTCAGGAAAAATAAAAAAAAAAAAACATAAAATTTTTTCTTCCGATATCTGAAACAAGGAAAATTTAAAATTAGGTGCTAGCGAAAGACGAAGAAGTAATATTGCTTTTGCAGGGAAAACAAATATTTCCTGAGAAGAAAATGTAGAGAAGGACGAAAAATTGAGTTATTTTTGAGCAAAGATTGAAATTTAATTTTCGATCGAGGGAAGTAGGTTTAAGAGATGGAACTGAGCTTGAAAAGCGTAAATTTAGGGTCTATCGACTTTGGGGAAGATTTCACAGTTCAGTAAGCAATTCGTAGGAGGCATAGGAAAGGGTCTGGCACTTTAGATCTAAAGTATAAAAAAGGTAAATAAATAAACAAATGTAAAAGTAAATAAAAAAAAAAAAACATCATTTTTGTCGAATGGATAGAATATCACCTATACTTGTCAGAAATTTAATGACTAATTTCCAAATTATGAGTATTTAGGAATAGATCCACTAATCCTTAAATATCATATTATTTAAAATTAAACAAAACGAATTCTTATTGTAATGATATAATTTTTAGGTAAAAAATCGGAAAAATTCTCAACTTATTAATGAATAAAATGAATACTTTTTTGTACACATTAATTCATCTGCAATTTATTTATTAATAAAACTAAATCAATAGATATTTGAGTTCACGAAAATCAATAAATATTAAGTACGTATTTAGGTGTGTTAAATAGATTTTCTTGGTAATAATATTCGGTTTATACGAATATTGATTATACATCCAATGTATTAAAGAGAAGAAGGAAAGATATCCAATGCAAGAATTCTCGCAAGGGTAAATTAGTCGCGAACTACTGCTCTTGATTTATTAGGTTTAAATTAACTTAAGAGACTCCTAATAATTTTTACGGTACATTTTATCAGTTAAACGTTTACCAGATATGAATTATTTTAATTACACACCCTGAGAAAAAACAATTATCGTGGCCATTACTGACCCTTAAAATTATTATTATTTTTAATATACTCATGGAAAACAGGTGGTAGAAGATGACGAGGTATACCAAGGAAAAGCTGGGAATGGAAGAATCCGGAACTGATATGAACTGAGCCTAACAAGAATTGATGTGACAAGGTCTTAGAGAGGAATGGGTCATGGACAGGGTGATCTGGAAGGAAGCCATACAAAATTTAGGTTAAGGAAACCCACTCTTTAAGTGGAAAGTGTGATCCTGAATAAAAAAAATCATATGAACATAACACAATTTAAATTTGAAGATAACATTTTTTGTAATAACAAGGATATTGATAATTTAAGAAACTTAAGAAATATATATGCATACACATATTGAAAAAAGAAATTCGTGCAGAACTTAAGACATATTAACTTGAATAATGATGGATTTACCAAAGGAATCAGTTCTAGAAGAAGATAACTACCAAACGATTATTAGAAATGCAGTGACATTTCTCTTAACGGATACTCGCGTACTATCATATATATATATATTACTAGAACACAATTTAATTAAGGTCCCAGCCAACAAAGTACATACTAAATGCATTTCAACCCCTTTATTATGGAACCCCTCCACTCCGGACAATGGTACAAATTTGAATTCCCATCATCTTTACTTCTCTATAACGTTCACTCATAAATTATTAATGTACGAGCTTAAGATTCCAATATTAAATTTCGCAGGTCATAAACTAAAATAAAAATAAAAGCATGGTAGGATGAAACTCATCTAGTTTAATGCTTTGATTTATTTATTTTTTATTTTTAAAGAGTATTAAACCCGTGTAATTAGCTTTTCGGATTTATTTGATATTATAGATTAAGTGACGATATGTAAGTAATCCTATTACTTCATTTTTATGTCCTCTTTATATTAATCCCTTCTTAACAAAAACCTCCATACAACGGACAAAATTATCTTCCACAGATTATATCAATCAGATTATATTGGTGATCTGGTGATACCCGCTTATTCTTCTTCTTTTGCTCTCCTCTGTAGTGCCACGCAGCGTGGAGGAGCATTCAGCCAGGAATTTCACTCTTCGCTATTTCCCGCTGGGTTCTGCCCCTATCGGATGTCCTTTTCCCTCGCCCTACAGAGTCACTCAATGTGGTCAAGATATGACATCCTCGGGCGGCCCACTGTCTTTTACGATCTAGGACTGAGTCCATCGTCTTTAAAGGATTTTTATAGGCGTTCATCCTGATAAAATGGCCGAACCACTTCAGCTGTCGAGTTTCTAGGATCTCTCTCAGTAAGACTATCTGCAACTCGTGATGAATCCTTTCATTGCGAACTAGGTCCCTCCTTGTTTTTCTAACCGTCCTTCGCAAAAATTTCATTATGGCAGTGGTTATTCTGCTCTCCTGTCGATCTGTTATTATCCACCTCACTGCTCCATACAAAAGTATGGGCAGATACACTGTTTTGAAGATATACTTAAGCATAACATCCCTGCCCTCTACTCTCATTCCTAAGACAGTGTTACATATCTGGTAGTAAACTAAATTTTCCTAGCTAATCCTATTATATATTTCTGCGTCTACCTTCCCAGAACCATCTATCACTGTACCCAGGTATATTAATTCTGTCACCACTTCCAATTCATCTCCATTATAGTATATATGGATATCCTTCCTTTCTTTCTTTCATTCTTCCGACTTGCAGAATCTTAGTTCTGTTGCTATTTATAATCATTCACTTCGTTGGAGCTCTCCATACCACCCCATAATTGCCAGTTCCAACTTTTCCACAAAGTCTTCAATCAATACGTCGTCGGCGTAGATAAGAAGCTGTACCACTACTGGATTAAGATTTCTTCGTCCCAGGAATGTCCTGTCAGTTCTACTCTTACAAATGGATGCCACTTCATCTATAAACAACAAGAACAACAACGGGCATACGCTGTCTCTTTTTTTGACCCCCTTAGCATTATTGAAACAATTTGATTCCAGCCCGTACAGCCTGACTATTCGTTTAGGCTCTTGATATATAGATTTAATCGCTCCGGTCAGGTTTCTCGGAACGAGATTTCATCTCGAGGAACCGAGTCAAAGACAGATACGAGGTCAAGGAAAGCCAGGTACATATTTTTATCCAGGTCCCAGGATTTCTGCAAGATATTTCTTAATGAGAAAATGTGGTCATGGGTTTGGCGCCAGAGTTGGAATCCAGTTTGCTATTCTCTTATTAGGTTCTCAACTAGTGGTCTTAAGCGGCCTACCAATATGGATGTATATAGCTTGTATGCAACTGGCGAGAGGCGTATGGGTCTGCAGTTAGAGCATTCTGCCTGTCATCCTTTCTTGTGAATTGGTATAATATAATAAAACCTACTCCTTCTACTGCTTGGTTTCCTGGTAGAACTCTAGATTATATCAAACTGTGGTCTTTGTTCATCTTTATTTTTCCTACTCCTTTTCTTTTTACTGTACTTAATCCCAGGATGTACATCCTATACGATGTCATTTCATCAATGTTCTGCATCTCCTTGCCGGCGAGTGATCTCACGTTCCATTTTCCTAAACGTATGTCCTTATCCATGCCGTGTCATTTCCTTCCAGACTGTCCAATTCCGAGGCTGGCAGCTAATTTTCTCTGAATCGACGATTCTTTCCTACCGGTGGTTAGCCCAGTAGGAGAGGCCCCGTATCCTCGAGATATCTGGCCTCCCGAATATTTATGACCCCTCAGGAGTAGGGGTGGCTAGGCTATATCCCCCAGCACTGGGTATCTGTTGGTCCACGGGTCTTCATCCAATTTATTCAGACCGTCCCTCCTAGGAAGGATCCCCCATCTGCCATCCGGGGGACGCGCTTCCTAGCGGGCAGATTCCGCCGAGAGTCTACCTGCTTGATGTATTAAAAAACCTTTTCTGTATAAAATTATGAAGTTAAATTAAAAAAAAATCTTTGTCGATAGATTGAATTTAGTTCATAATATTTTTTTGTAAAACCTAAATATTTTAGTTTTTGATATTTAAAATTATTAATTTTTTTTTTACATAAAAATAAAAATAAAATAGGATCTTTTTTTGAAATGAAACTATCGACACCATCAATGAACGTATTGAGTACATTAACTATATAGTCCAAATGATCGTACACAAATATATCAAAATAAATCTCCGTTACTTTTGTTTAATATTTTTTTAAGTTAATTATTGTGACAAAGTAAGGAGCATTGAGGATTTTACGAAGAATTTTGGATTGTAAGGATTGAATACGAGAGGAATTCGTTTAGGTTTAGTGGAGCCCTAAAGCTCAACTCCATATGTCCAGATTGGCCTTATTACAGTCATGTCTAGTAAGTGCTGTAATACCGAAATCGACGTGCAGTTTCCTGTCTTTTCAGTCTTGTGTGAGGATTCCAGGTTAATCCTTTGTCCAAATGTAGTCCAAGGTAGCGGATCTGTTCGACAGGGGTAAGAGTAACATCATTAAATGAAACTGTAGGGCAAACAGTAAATAAAATCATACATAAAGACCTTAATGTTCCCTATGTAACCGATCTAGCCCGAACCAGATATCACTCCTTCCATTATAAAATCTCTAACCACTCAAACCCCCTAGTTTCTAATCTTGCATCCTCTTCCATTCCTCACAATCCTCCGAGGTGCCTGAAAAGAAGATGGCCACGAGAACAGCTAGTGTAAAGTGTCATTAGAGTGCTACCAATGGTTAGTTTCTCTACACGCCTGTAATACACCAATTTAACTTAGATCAGAATTACTAAATGTATTATAATGTACAGTTGTAAATAGCAATAAATAAATATTTAAAAAACAAAAAAGAAAAGTTAATCATTATTAATTATGAAATGAAAATAGAAAATAACTTTATTTATTAGAAAATTGTTTTGGTTTTATCTCATTTTTCTATTCTTATGTATAGGTAAATATATATATTATTCACCATTTGCAACAATAAGCTCGATTATTATTAAAATTATTCCAATTTCAGTGGACTTCGCGACTATAACCATGGGCTCAACTTGGTAATGACGCTTTGGACGTTCGTGTCCTTTAGTTAGTCACCGATAGTTTTCCAAAAGCTTTATATATATCAGATTGGATTCCATGGGGTTCTAAGAATCCAAACCATGTTGTAAAACACGCTATCCATTCTGTCTCTAATGAAGCCAAATAATACGGGTTCGGGGATAATTTGTGTTTTTTTTTCTTTATTATAGAGTCAATGGTTTGGAGTCTATTCGTGCAGAGATAGTCCGTCAGGTATGTTGTATTTGCATGTTATCCAAACTCAGTATATGAAAGACCCTTATTAATACTATTATGAGGTCTGTATTAGGGAACTCTGTTCTATCACTAGCTCTTAGGAATTATGCCAGAGTATAATGCTAGGTTTCTTGCTTTTTCTGCAGTATCTAATTCATACCTTGGAATTTCGCAAACAAGAGTACTGATTGCAAAGCTAGTCTGTAAGTAAAATGTTTCGTATAAGCAAAGTTGGGAAGAAAATTACAACTCTGTAAATTCATGATTTTTTTTTTTATCATTTTGCTGATATTTGTGGAATATTAATTTGATTTATAACAACTTTACCTTAATTACGCATAAAAATACTATACTATTTTATATACATGATTGACAGTATGTTTATTAGGAGATCAGAGAAGAACAAAGCAGTTGTTAATTGTAGTTGTTAAATAATTGCCAATTATTTATTAATTGCTAATGTTTCGTCCCAATATGTAGTTCAGGACTAAAATAGAAAGATACAAATAGTATAAGAGCCTGGTGGAAAAAAAAGGCAGTTTTTTCACACCATTTTTTATTACGAAATAGTTGTTTTAATGAAAACTATCCATAATTACGAGCAAAAAGTGATGAGTCTACCATGTATAGTTGAAGGAAAATAAAAGATGGCAGGCGTTTCAAAAGGTTAAAAAAAATTAATATTTCTTTCGGACCATAGCTTTAAAACTTCCAACATTAAAAAGCCTATTAGAACATTATTTAAATTAGAGTACATTTGCTTAAATATGGGCTCTAATATAGCTAATTAAGTTCAATATTTCCCGAGATCGGGATTTTTAAAAAATAACGTTTCATAACAAAATAACTAAAAATCAGTAGTTCTTTAAATCAATTTTGTGAAAACTATATTTAAAGAATCATTAAAAAACATACAGGTGTCTATTAGCACTGAAATCAGGTGGTTTAATGTACTATAAAGTTTATATTCGTAGAAGTAGTAGTCTATATGATATTTGACAAAATAATTGTACAAAATATTGATCTTTAGTGTATGTCCGCCAGCTCAGACATACTTATCTCCCGACAAAGTATCAGCAACCAGCAATTGTCTTTTTATTGACCTCGTCACGGCGGGCGGACTCTTCAACATTGGTTCATCTTCCACTCGGACAAGAAGAATTTACCCACGATGATATCTTTTTAGTTCAGCCCTGATAAAATCCTATAATACATTATGGGCCAATACGTTGGCATTTAATCAACAGATGAAAAATATTAATTTTTTTCTCTTTCTCCTAACCCAATAGTGTTCATTTGTATATTTTCTTCGCAAAGCCCTTATTTGTTAAAAGGTTTAATTTTACAACAAACCTGGGCTGAGAAAAGCGACAAATTCAGTTGCTGATCGTCCCAAAAAAGAAAAGAAAAGGAAAATGCCAAATATTTTTGCCATTCGCCTAACAAATGACATTGAATTAAGGTACATCTGCGTAATATGTAAAAAAGGTGCATTTACTTCGTGCTGAAATGCAAGGAATATTTGTTTTGTTTCCAATTTTAGAGTATAAACAATGGACGTCAATAGTCCAATGCGTCGGACTAAAAACAGTAAAGTAAATTTTCATATTGTTAAAAACGACAAACATTGAAATTTCAAATCTTTTAAAACTTTGATAGATTCAGTATTTTTTCATTTTCATGAAAAAAAAGCCATATTTATCTCTATTTAACAAATTTAAAATACACTATTTTATTAATTCTAAATTCATAAATTTTATCATACAAATTATTAATACAAACTCATATCTTAAATGGTTTCTCCATTTTGGACACTATCAATTCGAATATTTGATTTTTTTTTTGTGTCCATTGGAGTCCTATACTGCCGGGTATGCAGGGGTAAAAGTTTTTCATTTTGTGGGACCGCCACTTAATGAAAATATTCAACGCCCCAGGCTGAATTCGAACCAGTACCGCCAATAGACATCATATTGATAAGAACCATTGAGCTACGGGCGGCCCAGAATATTTAATAAATATAAAAAATTATAATAAACGTACTTTTATTGATAAAATTAATTTAAAAAATTAGAAAACACATACAATAAATAAATAATCTATTAAATGATGTCCTATAAAATAGAGACATAACTATAGATGGATAGTGATTGATAAGGTGCTGGACTCTCATTAGCTACTATTCTAAAATATATTAATAAAAATAAATACTATGAAACTGCCTGAGATAATTAATTTGAATAATAAGTTAAATAAAAGATAAAAAATCCGCATTTTTCATAATTTCTAAAACAATTTAAGTTGAAGATTTGAAAGACAACTGTGTCTCGTTGTTAGAGATGTTACTAAAAATAGTGTAGGAAGGTACACAGGAATAAAAAATGAGATAGAGGAAAACTGCTTCACCAACACAACATTACACTGGATATAGGTAATGGGAAAATATAGGGCGTGTTGGTTGGGAAAACCAAATGTAGAGAAAACCAAAGGTAGCTATATATTTTTTTTTTCTTTCTACTTCCTTTTATCCATCGTCCACTACCTAGCGGACCTTTCCTCCCCATTTCCTTTCCTTGTGGAATTCCAAACATTTGGTTTACCCTCCAGAAATACCCTTTTCCATTTTATTTTCGAGCGGGACTACTACATCCTTCATCACTATTTGGGTATTGCATACAAACAAATATGTTCAAAAATGCGTAATGAACAAATTTCTAGGACCAATCCAACAACTCTCATTGTTATTTTTTTTTTTTTTGCGTGTAATTAATTTATAGAGTTAAAAAAAAGTAGCGTAATCAAATAATCATTGATTTTATTCCCCCTAACAATGTGATACAAAAATATACACAATACGGCGCATCATGGCGTCAACAAGTCAAGATGACAAGACTTCCACTCAATTTTATATTAATCAAATTAAAATAAGAAAAAAAAACATTCTGATTTAAAGGATTGGAGAAAAAATTATATTTTTCAAAAAGTCTAAAAGTCATAAGCTAAAAATAAAAATTGGGCAAAATATATATCCGTTTTTTTGGGGCATGATTTAACCAAATCTTGACCATTTACGAAATTAACATGTTAAAAATCTCATTTCTGTATGTCACTGATTTTTAATGATATTTTTTTTTCTATCTAAATATGGACAGCATATTATATTAAAAATCATACTATATCATAATATAAATAAACAAACAAAAAGGTATATTTTGGCTAAAAATGACAATAAGCTGGCTATCTTTTTTTTTATCAATTTATTTTTAATATGATAATATTTATTAAATATTCTAATAAACAATCTATGAAGGGTATTGGCTCACACCGGACATGATCATACTACATAATTCCTTACATACTAACACTCAGAGGGGATATTAAAAACCATAACAATGACAAAAACAAATACGATTACCCTATTATGTACGAAAACACGGTCACTTTGTCCAAACTTTGCGCCAATACGGGAGACAGACAAATAGAGCTAAAATCTAATATAGTATATGAAATTTCCAGTGAAAAGAACTGCGGGAAATTTTATTTTGGAACCGTGTAACAGTATTACAAAAAAAAGGTAATATCAACACAAATATAGTTGTAGCTCTATAACAAAATACCCTAACGAACCTGACAAAATGGTCGCAATAACAAATTCCCTCTGTAAAATATGTACAACATACCAGACCAAAAAAATATAAAATCAAAAAACCGCTGAAAATTTAATAAACCGGGGGTAAAAATTAACATTCCTTAAACACAAAAAAAAAAAAAAAAAAATCAGAAAATAAAGTATTAGATCTCTTAACAAAAGGGTTCCCTCATAAACTAGTTTGCTCTTCGATTTTTATGTTTTTTATTTATTTTATTTTATTTTTTTATTTTATTTTATTTATTTATTTTTAAATTATGCTTCTATTTTTTATTTATTTTATTATTATTTTTTTACTTTTATCATCCCATAGGCGTTGATGACCAGAGGGTTTTACGCCTTTAAGCAACAATCAACAACAACAACACTTATCTTTCTTCATTTCACCCCCGTTCAGTTCTGGCCTAAAACTAGAGTTAGCAATGTAGAACAGATTGTAATAGACAATTGTAAGTAATATTTATAGTTAATAATCTTAAATTAAACTCTGTACTTAGTTTTTATAAATAATTAGTTGAAGAAATAATAAAAATAAAACTAATGTTTATGGACCTTGAGAGTAAATATATAACAAGAGCAGTGGTTGTCACAATTCTTTGTTAAGTTGAATGGACTGAGAGAGAATAGAAGAAACATTGATGAAGCTGCTACGTGAGAGACAGCGAATGAAATCGACCAAGTAAGAAACGAGCTGCCATAAAACAGATCCGGACTTGGAATACTGTCCTAGGATAAGCAAGATATATCTGTCCTTATTCACCCAAAAAATTGTCCTGTTTCGTTAAAAGGAAACAAAAGTATTCCATTACAGTCAAGATTAATTCCACTATATTCCCGATAGCAGTATCTGCATTTCCGTAACATTATTTTTCGTAAAGAACAGGATCCCAATATTAAAAGTAAAATATAATGAAAACAAGCAACCTGTTATCACAAATTGTAGGCATATATATATATA
>NW_027110352.1:0-1054 GCF_000696795.3 Halyomorpha halys
CCCTAGAAGGCAGCCGGAAAGTTCAATATTGAACCCCCAATTGCCGGCCACAATATATAATAATGAAATTAAAATTCCTTTGCCATATCATAACGTTAATTAAACATATATTACTTATTTACCTTACTAAGTCCTTGATGTGTATGAATGAAAGCTGGTTACCACCTGTGCCCAGTAGTAGTGGGCACTCCCTCTGGAAAAAGTTGCACATCAACCAATTGGTGAAGTCTTTCGTGTCCGGAGTAAAATATCTTCCGTATCTACCATAAATGATTCCACACCCGATCACTATTATTCTAATAATATCTTTGTACTGAAAAGAAAAGAAGTAATTATACTACTATAAACATAAGATATTATAATATACAACTAACAAATAAAAAAAAAAAACAAGGAATATTTCATATTTGTGACTCGCTGAGTTCTTTGCTATATTTTACTTCAAATAATATAATCAGTTTTATCCAACCATTACCTTTAACTCCCTGATTTCATTTTTACTTAGTTATTTGTATTATTTACATTTCTAGTATTAAACAATATTTTTGACCTTAATTTTTTTTTTTCGGCCAAGACTCCTGAGTCCTTTCTTCATTGGAGTCCTATACTGACCTTAATTATTATGTATATTGTAGTGATATTTTACGTCTATTGTAAAAAAAAATAAATAAAAATGTTAACTGTAGCCAATAACAGAACAAAGACATTGTATATTGGACTATAAAATTCATAAGCTTGAATTAAGAATTATCAACGATTTGTAAATAATACCTTTTGCTGTGGCCACCGTATTAAAGATTTTTTTTTTGCAAGAGTACGCATACATATTCGAACGAATAATATCAATATATACTCATGTATATTTATGCAAGCGTGCCCGGAATAGATATTGTTTATTTATATTAAATTGTTGTATTGAATACAACATAGGAATTAAGCCCTAGTAAGTATATGGTTAATGCTTAGTACCAGGGACCAAGTCCTCATAGACAGTCAGTCTCACTCTAAATACGTGTCAGAGACCAAGTCTCCTTAAAAATTATATTATATATTA
>NW_027110352.1:2419-3575 GCF_000696795.3 Halyomorpha halys
GCATAAATAGAAGGCTATTTCATTCATTCATTGTATGAAAGCGAAACGGTTTTTGTACATATATATTAATGTCGGAGAAGGGCATAAAAAATTTAGGTTAAGGAAACATACTACTACGGTGAAAAAAACAAAAAAAAAAAAGCATAATGATTTTTTGTTTTAAAAAAGAATAAAAAAATCATATTATACTTTGTTCTCGGTGTAAATAAATAATAAACAACTAAAAACCGAGGAAATAAAAAAAAAAAAAAGAATAATAATAAAATTAAAATTAATTATATATAAATAAAACGCAATAAATCATTAAAAAGTACAAAAATATAAGAAAAACCAAGGGGGAGGGGATACTGTACTACTACGATACTGTCAGTACAGCCTGTAGCATTCTAGTGTTCCCTCGCATTATACTATGATTGCAATCAAACGTGGGAGAATTTACACATTAAATATAATTTTATTAAACTGAAAATATAGTACACTTGAAATTCAAGAACAGAAAGTTTATGTAGTATATGTTATGTAAATTTATATAGTTATAACTATAACTAACCTGGACAGCTAAATCCAAAAAATAGGTTTCCGTATCATAAATGTCACGGTAATCATCCATTGGTATTCTTTTGTTATAATATTCTTCAAATAAGGGTCCCTCATTAAATTCATCCTAGAAAAAAAAGAATAATTACAAAAAAAAATTACAAAGCCTGAATTGATTTTATAAGTGGAGTTTTTGTGAGTGTGTAGGCCTTCGGATCTCAGTTTTTTATTTAAGAAAAATGTCTTATTCTAAGAATCTTAAAAAAATAATAATAATAATTATGTCACTTGCAATTTTAACCAAGACCGCCATTGATGCGATCCGACGTACCATTGTGAATTTAGGGACGTATCATCAGAGCTGGTCGAAGGTCTCTAACTAGTTCCTTCCCTACTAGTACAAGAGCCGGGAAGAAAAAAAGGCAGTCATCTCACCCCAATTTTTGATTACTTCAATAAAAGCTATGTATAATTACTAGTCAAAACTGATGTGTTTGCCAATTATAGGTAGGGGAAATAAAAAATGGCGGCTGCTTCAAAACCTTAAAAGACCATTGATTTTTCATTCGGAGCTCTATATCTTAAAAACTACCAACAACACTAGAAAATCTAAGAGAAC
>NW_027110353.1:0-355 GCF_000696795.3 Halyomorpha halys
TTACTATATAGTTCGTATATAGATAAGCTAAAATAAAATTTGACTGTTGTCATAGCAACCACGGTACAAAGATAATTGTCAAATTCTTTTATATTCATTCACTGTTTATTATTATAAATGATAAGTGATGGTAATTTTTCATATAAAAAAAATTAAAGTAGCTAAAAAACTTTGACTACAAAATTTTAATTTCTCTGTTGCTATGAAAATTTATATTTAAGAGTTACTCCAGGACCCTGTTTCATAATGAAAGCTAATAATATTAGTTCATAGTACAAGTATAGAAACTAGTGTGGTAATAATACTAATACTTATTTTTTTTCATAATAGGGAGGACTATTAGTGATATTACAGG
>NW_027110353.1:995-2044 GCF_000696795.3 Halyomorpha halys
ACGGTACAAAGATAATTGTCAAATTCTTTTATATTTAATATTCATTCACTGTTTGTTATTATAAACAATAAGTGATGGTTATTTTTCATTTTAAAAAAATTAAAGTAACTTAAAAACTTTGTCTACAAAATTTTCATTTTTCTGTTGTAATATAAATTTTCATTTTAATTGTTCACTAATGTGAAAAATTATTATCATATGATAGAAATATATACACTAATGTATATATACACTCATTGTTTTGGAACAATTGGTTATTTAGATTCAGGGAATATCAAAAGTTTCATTGAAACCTGACATTCAAAATTTTTCACAATTGCGATAGTTGTTTTAGGAAATAGCAATTTAGCCTCGACTATTAAGAAAATTTGGTCCTTGTGACATAGGGTTACTCAAGTCACTGATTCCAATGTTAGATTGGGAAAAAAAAAAAACTTTTGTTTAATTTATTTTATAAAAATGGACATAGAAAGTCTTTTAAACGTTCTCCTGTTATCTATATGCTTAAATTTGTCTATAGATTATGATCATAATTTTTTTTTTTTTTATTAAACATTCGGAGTTAAAATACACTAGATCACAGTTTCCTAATTTCATAGGACAGCAAAGGAAAGGAAAGTTATAATCATTATTGTGTAAATAATGTAAAAAATTGAATATTTTAAAATAATAAATCTAAACTAGTTTTTAGAGAATCAGTCATTTTTTTCATAGAATAAACAAATCAAATTGTCATAGGTTCAAGTCTCATCAAAACTCAAAACTAAAGTGTGTTCGTTGGTATTGCGTAGGTATCATGCTTCATTTTCAACCATATTATTTTATTCTAATTTAACTTAAAGAATGAGGGAAAAAATCAATAGAAGACTGAAATGATGATGTAAGCATCTAATTATAAAAAAAAAAAATTGTCACTATTACATCTCAAGTGGCATACAGAGTGATAAACTGAAAAATTCATTGATTGTTATGACTTGGTTTATCATTTCCATTCTTCAATTGAATAATAGAAGATTCTTTTGGTTCATTAATTAATTACTAGATGTTTG
>NW_027110353.1:6240-7764 GCF_000696795.3 Halyomorpha halys
ATTCTTCAAAAAATAATATGAAAAATGTCTGCTAGAAAGGCTAGTTCAAAAATTTCAATCCTGAACGAAAGTTCAAAATTGCCTAGAAGTAGATAAAAAAAATTCAGCATTGAATATTTCGATACTAGATAGTTGAAGTGGCCTGATAGGTGAGTACTAAGAATTTTGGAAAAACATCGAATTTTTTTTAAATATACATGCTCATATTTTGAGGTTTTTTGTTTCGTTATTTGAAACCCTAAAACAGCAAATATTTTATTATTTGTTATTTATTAACACGGGTTTCCAATTTTAGCTACATTTTGAATGTAGCTCTATTTAGATTACTTAAGCCTCTTTCCATTTTAAGTAAACATTTCAAAAGTGATATTGGCTTTCGATAAATCGAGATTTTAGTGGGTCGATTTAATTTAATCAATTTAAAAATCTACATTTATCTCGCGAACTATTGGACGTAAATAGCTCTAGGGCTCATGTTTAAGCAAATTTACTCTACTTTAAGTTTTCTTTAGGTTTTCTAATGATGGTAATTTTAAAGACATAATAACAATATTTGTTTATTCTGGGATTGATTCCTTTAGAATAATTTACAGGCGTCAAAATTAGGCTTTAGAGCCTTAGAGTAAATTACAAAATAGAGATGAAATTACAAGATGTCATAAAATAAAATAATACAATGAATTTAAAGATATACAAATAAACAACAATAATTAACAGAATATATAAAATAATGATTAAAACAAATAAAATAAAACCACTTGTCATATCATAAAACATAAGATGACTTCTGATAGTGAATAAACAGAAAAAAAAATTATAAAAAATCAAATACAAAAATAAACGAAAATCTAAGACAGAAAATATATAAAGCTTTTTTGAAACTTTTGACTGTTATTCGAGGTAGTCGAAGATACGGGATTTGAAGATTGGGAGGGTATTAGAAATACGAATAAAGGAGTGAATAGAATTCCACAGGGAAGAGGAATGGATGAGGAAAGATCTACCAAAGGCTGCAGTTCGATGGACACTTACATATAAGTCTGAAGGCCGTGAGCGGGTATTGCGGGAGTGAACTGGACTTAAATTGAAAGATATCTAAGATGTACGATGGGCGACATGATTTGATAACTTGATAGAGAAAGGAAGCAAGGAATTATTTACGACGGAAGCAGGGGTAAAGCCACTTCATAAAATCGGATGACAGAGGTGTCCCTGTGTACTCCAACCATAGAGCTCCGAATGAAAAATAGTTTTGTTGACGTTTTGAAACAGTTGCCATTTTTTATTCCCCCACCTATACTTGGCTGACTCATCAACTTATACTAGTAATAAACATAGTTTTCACTAAAGTAATCAACAATTGGGGCGAAATAACTGCCTTTTTTCTCCTCTTTGGCTCTTGTACTACTTCAAATCTAATTTTATACTCTCTAGATTTTTCTTTTGATCAAGAAATGCAGTTGTGATATTACGAACATGGTGGAATTCTTAAAATTCGTTATATGATAATCTGATTCTGGTTGA
>NW_027110353.1:10434-11247 GCF_000696795.3 Halyomorpha halys
GTCACTATGTCACCTACAGCAAATTTACTTGTTGAATATATGTGTATACAGTTGTAAATATCAATAAATAAATTATTAAAAAAAAAAAAAAAAAATATTTTGACCATATAGGACGGACAGGCTATACTCGACTCACCCACGGTCATCTCATGAAAAAATAAAATGCACCGATCGCTACTGCGGAAACGATATTACCCTTAGATACATTCTTATTGAATGTATTGCTCACGAGTAGACGGGCTCGGAAGAGATGGTGGCAGCCCAATGGATCAAATCCGAAGAATGGCTGAGGATAGAGAAGTACACAAGAAATGGACTGAACCTACTCCACCTCGAACAGCACTAAGGAGATAGAGAAAGAAAAACAATTATTAATTTTATCAATTTGTAAATGACCCTAGTGATCGAAACACTTAATATAAAATTAATTAATCAGATAACCACTTTATATTTTAAAGATATACTACAGAACCTGTAAAATATCAATAAATAACTTTAAAAAAAAAAAATTAACGCAATCATATCATATGGAGTTGTGCTTTGGGGCTCCACTAAAACTTCGAATTCCTCTCGTATCCAATCCTTAAAATGCCAAATCCTCAATGCTCCTTACTTTGTCACAAATAAAATCATATATATATAATCGATCTAGCCCGAACCAGATATCACTCCTTCCATTAAAAAATCCCTAACCATTCAAACCCCCTAGTTTCTAATCTTGCATCCTCTTCCATTCCTGACTATCCTACGAGGTGCCTGAAAAGAAGATGGCCACGAGACCAGCTAATGTAAAATGTCATTAGATTGCTACCA
>NW_027110353.1:17477-18480 GCF_000696795.3 Halyomorpha halys
AAATCTGAGCCATTTTAGAAATACAGATATACTGAGGTAAATACATTTACGTATATGGCCAACTAAAACCAATTTTTTGTCAATCATTTTTTTTTCTATCTTTTTTTTTTTTAAATTTACATATTAGTTTTTTAAATTAATTTATTTGTTTTTTAATTAAACAGCCAAACTTGATTACACTGTTTCTGCTTTATTTATACATTGCAATTTAATGATAATTTATGTTAATTTATAGGTACCAATCCGCAAAATCTATAAAACTTTCATCAAACTTGAAAAGAATTGTTTAGAGAGAAAAAAGAATTGTATTTGAAGTATATTATATTTAATTTGTTTATAATTATTGTTTTTAAAATGGAAGTCCTTGGAGTTAGCAGCATCGCGCCTTACCCCGGTGCTACCGCGCTTCTATTTAATTAATTACAATAGATAAATTAGTTTGACTTAGTAGAAATTTCAAAAAGGTTCCTTTTATAGACCTGTGAAATTAATAACAATTAGATTTTTTTTTTCACTTAGGGGTACGATAATGTTACAGCTCTACTGTTCAACCTCAACTCCCCGATCGCAATGACGATGGTCGTCTTCTTATCTTGTTATTCGGGAGAAATGCTTCATCTAGAGGTAAAATTCATATCAACAATTTAATAAAAATTACTATAACATTAATGTCACTTTTAAAAATTTCTATAATTGTAGAGCTTAAATATCTACGATGGTTTTTGCCAAATCCAATGGTACAACATGCCCAAGAAGCGGCAGAAAGATATACTCATTATTTTGGTCCAGGTTCAACGCCCCTTGCGTATTCAGTTCAGGGGGAACGCCGTAGATCTCAGAGCCTTCAAGCAGGTAATATTGAAGCCATATCAATATTTTTTAATTGTTTAAATTTTAAATATCTAATCGCATGCGCTTTATATAAGGCTATTCTCTTTCTCAAGTACTACTTATAGCTATAAGCTATTCAAAGCTCTTTCCTTAGTCACAAATAAAATCCTAA
>NW_027110353.1:23596-24095 GCF_000696795.3 Halyomorpha halys
AAAAATGAAAATGATGTAAAAATGATATAATAGTTTATATAAATATTTACAATTATATAGATTTACAATTCGATGGGGTCTGAATGGATAAGAAATGATTGAACAGGCGGGATTTAAAGGTAGGGAGGGTATTGGAGCGACGGATGCTGGAAGGGATGGAGTTCCATAAGGATTAGGATCGGAAGTATAGTAGGGGAAATTAAAAAATGGTGGCTGTTTCAACATAAAAAAGAATTAGTTGCTCGTTCAGAGCTCCATATCGTTATAATTACCTATAGCAATACAATTAGCAAATACCTAATAGAATATAATTTAAAGTACAGTAAATTTTCTAAAATATGAACCCTAATACAGCTGTTTATGTTCAGTAGTTCTCGAGATATAACTTTTTAAATTAAGCTATTTTAAATTTTAGGCTAGTTTAATGTACTATAAAATAGTTTATGACATTTATCTTCGTAGGAGTAGTAGTTTTCATGATAGAGTAGAATTTGATTGT
>NW_027110353.1:26664-27209 GCF_000696795.3 Halyomorpha halys
AGCCCCAAAGCTCAACTCCATATGTCCAGATTGGCCTTATTACAGTCATGTAGATCAGGCTTTTGTAATGTGTTTAAAGGACAATCTTCAATATAAATTCTCAACCTCGTTTTGCAGGCTATTCTGCCCAGGTCATTAATTACAAGTCGAACACACCCTATTTTTTAAAAATTCATAAATATTTAAAACTTTTAATTTATCCACATTATCACATAAATCATATAAACAATAAATAGTTTGTTTTATAAATAAATAATAAATAGTTTGTTTTATAAATAAATAATAAATAGTTTTGACTTATAATTAATGACCTGGGCAGAATAGTCTGCAAAACAATTTTTAAATTTTTATGCGAGTCTGGCACCCGGGACTGCTTTACAAACTCCGTAAATTCCTGCCTTCTACTTACTTTCTCATCATTCGTTGCTTTCTCTTTGATAGATTTTTCCAAGTTAATTGTGGTTCCTATTCATCCCTTATCCTTGGTCCCATCCTGTACACCGTCTATACAGCTGACATTCCAACCAATCCTAACACTATCCTCA
>NW_027110353.1:33329-33948 GCF_000696795.3 Halyomorpha halys
TTCCATTATAAACTCTCTAACCACTCAAACCCCTTAGTTTCTAATCTTGCATCCTCTTCCATTCCTGACAATCCTCCGAGGCGCCTGAAAAGAAGTTGACCACGAGACCAACTAATGTAAAATGTCATTAGAGTGCTACCGATGAGTAGTTTCTCTATACGCCTGTAACACTCCAATTTAACTTAGATCAGATTTACTAAATGTATTATAATGTACAGTTGTAAATCGCATATTATAAATAAATATTAAAAAAATTTATGTGAGGTAAGAATTTATATTGAAGATTGTCCTTGAGGATGCTCGAAATAGCCGAAACGTTGGACTATTGATGTAATAAAAAGTGTTGAGCCTAAACAAGGATACAATTTTGATTTAGTTAATAAATAATTACCAGTCTCAAGGAATATAAAAAATATATTTATTTATTAATGTTTGTTACTTAAATATTATATAAATTTAAAGGCCAAGTTCAATGATTAATTTGTAAATATTATTAACTTTGTATTAGTGTTTAATTTAATTATATTTTATTTTTATTTGTATCATTTTATTTAGAAGTTTATTTTATTTTTAGAATATTTGTATTTTGTATTATAACATTTAAATTTAAGAATAACGG
>NW_027110353.1:33998-37711 GCF_000696795.3 Halyomorpha halys
ATTTTATTTTTATTTGTATCATTTTATTTAGAAGTTTATTTTATTTTTAGAATATTTGTATTTTGTATTATAACATTTAAATTTAAGAATAACGGTCTGTGAGGGTCGCTTAGCAACGGGTCAACAATCTTGAGTCTTGAACCAGCTAGTCTCCATTAATCATCTGAATCCTTTAGCCTTGTCTGCCTGCGTTACGTGTCCTTTCACGTTTTATTGTTATTTGTGATTAATGGTAATAAAACCTTTGCGTTCGATGAGTGTAATTCTGGTATTGAGTTTAATTAGTATTATACAATTGGATATATCAATTGAATCAGTATAGACGTGGACATAACCATATATGAAAGTTGTCTATAAAAGCAACTTTGTAGCAACAGTCCTACACAACTGTTACATCAAGAAATATCTGGCCTATCGAAGTCGCACACGGTATTTTATTTATATACAGTTATTAATTTTGTAAATTTTTGATTGCTTTTCATTATTTAATTTGGTCGTGGGTCTTCATGTCTTTATTTAATTTCTAAATATTTTATTTTGATTATTAAGTTTACAATAGAAACTCTTTTTTATTTATTTAATGTAATTTACAACTGTACAAAGTAATACAATAACTAAATATATTGTATGTTTCATATACACTTGAAAATCTTGGGAAGGAACCACCCTTAATTTAAATTAGAAGGTTCCATGGCTATCTTCTTTTCAGACGCCTCGGAGGATTATTAGGGATTGTTAAGGATGAAAGATTAAGAATTAATGGGGTAGGATGGGTAAGGAGTTTGGAGTGAAAAGACGCATATCTGTTTTGGGCCAAATCTGCAACGAAAGAGATGTTAAGGTCTTTCTGAATGAGTTTATATGTAACGTAATAAGGAGCATCAAGGATTTTGGATTGTAAGGATTGGATGCGGGAGGAATGTGATGGTTTGGTAGAGCCCCAGAGCTCAATTCCATATGTCCAAATTGGTCTCATTATCGTGGTGTATACTAATTTTTGTAGTGAATGGGAAGTTTACATTAGAAACTTAAATATCTATTGTAAACTTCACCCAAACAAATGCTCATATCAAGACTTTTTTATTCTTTGGTGCTTCCTTCAAAAAGACTCCGTTGATTTTCGGACTGGCTTTTGTGTTGATTTCTTTTTTTAAGGCGCCCCAACAGTAATTTTAGTATAATGGTTTTATGACCTATATAAAACAATTATTCAATTCAAAAATACGCTTTCAGCTCTTTAACATTACCATTGTTATCAAATAAATTAAAGAAAAACTATGTAAAAGGAAGATGGAAAATAGGAAAAAAAGGGAGATCAAAATAACTCAAATAGTATATAAACTATCTAGTATGAACCAACGTTTCATGCCACTTTCCAGGGTTTCTTCCAGGGCTAAAAAAAAAACTAAACTAATGTAACAAATTTAATTGAATTAATTTACATAAATTTTCACATTTTTAAAATAATTATTAGCCATACCTTCGTTTACTTTTATTTCAAGTTATCTATTCGCTTTCTTGGTTACTCTTTTTGTTGTTTTTTGTATCTTGTTTAGTCCTGACGAAGTCCTGCAAAAGTGGGACGAAACCTTGATTCATAATAAATAGTTTATTACTATTTTTCCCTCATCCGAACCATCTTCCTTTTATATATTAAATACGATCAATACTACAGAGATATTTCAATACTAGTTTTGTAATTTTCTATCCATATATTGGAAGTAGGTAGCTCATTGGTAAGGCAATCGACTACTAACTCCAAGCACCCGTATTTGAACCCGGTTGTGGCAGAAAATCATTGTCTGTTACCTGTAGCCGTTGAGTCAGCCCTGTTGGTTCGGGAGCACTCCGGGTCCATCCAGCCTCATAAAGTAGGTACCATTATTTGCTAAAATTTGGCGGTTGAGCGCGATTCTGACCAAATCATCTCCTTGCACAACCGTTGGTCTGGTAACATTTTGCTTACAAAGTAATGAACACCTAAACCTTCATAGGTTTTAGAAGTACAGGTTTAATTTAATTTTAATATCCATATTTTGGTAATATACTGTGTGGGGTAAAGCATAATCGCAATTATTTTAATCAGTATATCATACTAATAATATTATAATATATTCATACTAGGAGGAAAAACTTTATTAAAATTCTAAGTTGTGCTGCCCAACTTCACTGGGCTGCTAGTCACACAGCATACTTACTTTAGTCTAATCATACAATGTTTTTAATCTTACGATAAGTAAACCCAGTTTTACTATAATAACTATAAACATTAGTAATATATAACATAAGAACATGACTTTTTTTTTGTTTTGTTTTATCCCTCTGGTTCTTTTATATATATATTTTCTTTTTTTTATCATAATAATTGGCAAATACATTTAACTAGAAGTTCTAATATAATAATATAATGGTAGTTATTAATTTATAAATATTATCAAGTAATTTCCCGGTTTCAATTTTTTTTTCAATTAGAAAGTAATTGGAATCGAAAGTGGGATTACTTTTTGCTCAAGACTAGTTATTGTATTGAATGTCAGAAATACTCATGTTTATTACAAGTACTTTATATACTTGGTGACTTAATGGACTCATGTTTTAAACTCATAAAAAACAATAATTTAAAAATTAAGTTTTATTCTTTATCACAATAAAACATATTAAATAATCAGATAGTACAAATATACCAGATCAGAATAGAGTGAAGGACAAAAGTGTATAAGAGATGAATTTTCTTCCGATGTACCTGGAAAAATAACTGGAGGGAGAAATTTTTTAGTCTGGTTTGTTTTCCTATCTACAGTCTGTTCGGTGTTACTTAAGCCTGCTTCGATCTTCTATTTACAGTCTGTTCGGTGTTACTTGAGCCCACTTCGATCTTCTATCTACAGTCTGTTCGGTGTTACTTTAGACAGCTTCAGTCATCACAGAACATACAATATTATTAAAGTTATCTTTGAATTTTTGGTCAAGTTTTTGCCCTAGAATGTTCAGGCTAACAACGGTTGAGATCTCTTTGTGAACAATGCCATTTAGAATTTTTTCATAAAACCTTCTTACAAATGGTATCTTAACATCCTTGGGGTCTATTTTCACTTCGTAATCTTCCATCGTGTTCACGTAAGCATCGTTCAAAACGGCCGAGCAAGTACCGTTATTTCCAACATAAACGTGACTGTCTACGTGAAACGAGTTTTTCCCCACATCGATAGAAAATGTGCCTTTTGTATTGACAAATGGAAGTAGTATTTCGAAATGGTACTTCACGATTAATTTCTTCATTCCGATTTTCAAATTAAATTCGTATGTGACTCCATCCTGTTCTGGAGTCTTGACGATTTCGGGATCTTCCTGGAGTTCAAGAGTGTCTAGTTGTCTTATTCGACCTTGGTTGAAGAGGACGGGTGTGATGAAGAATTCTCCAAGTTCGACTTCGGTAAGTTGGCTGTCCTTGAAGAATTGATTCGAGCTATCGATAATTTTCTTGACTACATTGATGTCAGGATCGTCGCACAGCACCACGCAGAATGCAGCGCTCAGTAACAATGACCCAACTAACCAACCCATGTTAAACACAGAATGTACGTTCTAAAGCCAAGCACTCTTTTATATCTGTACTCTTATACTGTGTGGGGTAAAGCATAATCGCAATTATTTTAATCAGTATATCATACTAATAATATTATAATATATTCATACTAGGAGGAAAAACTTTA
>NW_027110353.1:38786-39264 GCF_000696795.3 Halyomorpha halys
GGCTCAATAAAATAGTATAATTCTACTATTTGAGTTTTTTTGACCGCACCCGGACCATATTCCATTCATCTTACACACGGTCAATCAATAATCTTCCATTAAAGAAAATATTTATATTTTTTATAATTTATATGCACTGGTATTAATTGTTTATCAGTTCATTATTCAAAACTCATTGTTTTTTTAATTTTCCTACTAAAACTACCAATATGTAAAAAAAATAAAAATTAAACCATATCACTATATAATGTAAAAAGTATTTGCACCTTACCATGTATCATGTATCAATGTATCAATTATAGTCTTCTGGCAATATGTAATGGGTAATCAATAAAAATAGAAAAGATAGAGAAACAAATATTTTTCCAACTTGAACAATTATCTTCCTACAAGAAAATAAATAATAAAATACACCTCAAAAAGACAACATGTGAAAAACGGTCTTTAATGGAAAATTCTTTTATCGTATAGATAATGA
>NW_027110353.1:41889-43586 GCF_000696795.3 Halyomorpha halys
TTTTTCTTTTTTGTAACTATAGTGTTTGTATCTTTTTTAGCCCTGACGAAGCCCTGCAACGTGGGGCGAAACGTTGGCTCAATAAAATAGTATAATTATCTACTATTTGAGTTGTTTTTTTTACCGTACCCAGACCATATTCCATTCATTAATAAAAAGAAAAGGAGTTTCGAACGATCATACTAGCAATATATATAGATAGCGAGTATATGAACAATGTATATACACACCGATTATATGACGAGTATATGACACCTGAGGAAAAAAAAAATTCTTTTAATAAATTAAGTTCAAAAATTTTGTAATTTTTAATTATTTTTAAAAATGGATTTTTATTTGCACTTGTAAATATACTTTAAAGCCAGAAAATGAGATGTTCTATCCAGGCATGGCATGAGGGAGATAGCACCCAGTGGTGCATCCTCCTGGCGTTAAGTAAATTATTTGATTACACTAGGAGGTCCCGTATCCAACTCCTCTTCAGCCTTCGCCGAGTTAGGTCAGGAATGTCATGTGTTGCCATCTGTCGTATAAATTTATTGAAATGTCCATGTAGCGAGTTGTGAAACCGTTTGTGTCATATGAATGTGGTTCGTTACAGTCGGAATGCGTAGGTCGGTGTGAATGGTCTCGTTTAAAACGTAGAGTGGTGAGTTCGTTGCCAATCATAAAAATTGTGATTGAAACGTTTGTATTTTCTGAACCTGTCTTTTTAGCAGGCCCATAAATTTGGTAGGCGTAAGTGCATATGGGTTTTAGTAAGTAATTGTATACGTTAAGTTTCTGTCTGAGCGATAATTTAGAACGTCTGTGTAATATAGAATAGAATTGTCTCAGTCGGAAATTTAGCATTTTACGTTTTGTCTTGACGTGTGGACCCCATGTCAACTTTCTGTCATGGGTAAGTCCTAAATAAGTTACTGTGTTTTTTGTGGCATAAGGTCATTGTCAATGTATTCAATGATATTTTAAGTTTTCAGATTAAGCAATAAACGAATATGATTTGCTTTTTTATAAAACACAATTTTTTTTTTATAATTTGCAGTGAATAAAACATCATTTAACAGAATGAAAATGAAAAAATAACTTTATTCTGGGACATATGTCCCCTAAGGATAATTACATGGTTCATATAGTTAGATTTTTATCTGGCGAGCGTTTACAAATTTTCAGATAGTAGAATGAAATTACATTGGTATATTGGCTTTACTACTGTTTATAATGTTAATCAATACCTGCCTATTTATTTGATTAAAAAGATGTGGAGGTTTGGGTATTCAATAAATGAAGGAATAGGTGTTGTTTAAAGGAGAGAATGGATGAGGACTGGCGAATAGAGAAGGGAAGAGAATTCCAGAGGGAGGTTGCACGTATGACGAAGGATTTGCTAAAGAAGGAGGTTCTATAGGAGGGCATATATAAATCATTTGAATAGGATCTGGTGTTTAATGAGTGGATGGATGAACGAAGAGTGAGGAGATCTAGTAGATATAGGTAGTTTTTTTGATGTTAAGAACTTGGAATAGAAAAACACCAAGGAGGTATTGCCTTCGGGAGGTTGGATAGAACCACTTCAACTCGGAATACCAGCGGGAGATAAATCTAGGGAACCCAAAGATAAATCTTACAAAGCAATTCATGAGTCTCTTCAGTCTCAACTCTAGTCCTGCAGATAGCCCTCCATACACCAAGGATCC
>NW_027110353.1:48622-49931 GCF_000696795.3 Halyomorpha halys
GCTATAGATAAAAGAGATAACAACAACATTTAGACCAACATACAATTGAAAAGGAATGGTACACAAACAAATTTAGAATTATACAAAATATTGAATTAAATCATAAATGATAACTGATAATTGAATAGTACAAAATTTTAATTGATTGATATTCGTGGAATTGTATGGTAGTAAATTGAAAACAGTGACAGATGAAATATAATATCATGTAGGTAAGAATTTACTATCATACAATTCCACCAAAAAAAAAAAAATATTTTTTTTGTTAATTATGCATGAAATCCTGTAATGTTTTATTAAATTTTTTTTATCTATTCATTTCTTGGTATACTTCACTTACATTTTGCCTCTTTATCAATTGTTATTGTTACATATATTTTCTTCCTCTCTATTTTCATTTTCTTTCCATATTTCAATTTTTAAATTATTAATAACTAATATGTTCATACTTCTTTGCATTATATAACTTCATTTTTATTTCATTTCCTTAATTATGTTATTTTACCCACTTTTTCAATTACCTATGTATACATTTTATTTCCCGTTTCTCTAATCACTTCATTTTATTAATTCTATTTTGTAAAATTATTCTGTTTATACTTTCTTTTTTATAATCATACCGTAGTTTTGTCGAAAAAAAAAAAAAAGAAATATACTTATATAGATCAGGAAACATACCTTTATAGATCAGAAAATATATCTGTATACGTCGGAAAATATACCTATATAGGTTAGGAAATATAACTATATAGATTGGGAAATATACATATTTAGGTCGGGAAATATATCTATATAGATCGGGATATTTACCTATATACGTCGGAAAATATACTTATATAGATTAGGAAATATTCTTAAATAAATAAGGAAATATACATATATAGCCCGGGAAATATACCTATATATAGTTTGCTATCTTCCCAGTTACAACTGATAATGTATCTGAACACAACTCAATTGAGAATTGGTACATATTTACACTTACCACAATAATGATTCGCCCTAAATTCTATGAATATTTGAAGACAGTGATAAAGGAAAGTAGGCTAAGAAAGAATTTAAAATCTGCTAATATTTCTTTATTCACTCCTATATATTAAATAAATGAAACAAGAAATTTCTTACACATATAATAAGCTCAAAATATAATTACATTCTTTAATGTGCACATCTGGCCTAGTAATCTTCTGACTCGTAAGTTGTCTCAGGTTTAGGTTCTTCAGTAGTTGAATGAAATGGACTTGGAGTGGACGAGTAGTCCGTAGATGCCCTGTGAGTGGTTGGATAGTAAGTAGGTGGCCGGTAAGTG
>NW_027110353.1:53283-53691 GCF_000696795.3 Halyomorpha halys
CCTTCGTCGTAAACCTACTGACTGCCCTACAGTTTCATTTAACGATGTTACTCTTACCCCTGTCGAACAGATCTGCTACCTTGGACTTCATCTGGACAAATGATGAACAAACTTGGAATCCTCACACAAGACTGAAAAGACAGGAAACTGCACCTCGATTCAGACTATTACAGCACTTACTAGATAAATGATCTAAACTTCTAATCCATCAGAAAATACTGATCTACATGACTACAATAAGGCCTATCTGAACATACGGATTTGAGCTTTGGGGCTCCACAAAACCTTCGAATTCCTCTCGTTTCAATTGCTTACAATCAAAAATCCTCAATGCTCCTTACTTTGCCACAAATAAAGAATTTTAGTTCCATATGTAACTGATCTATCCCTAACAAGAAATGAATCATT
>NW_027110353.1:53741-54403 GCF_000696795.3 Halyomorpha halys
GATGTTACTCTTACCCCTGTCGAACAGATCCGCTACCTTGGACTACATTTGGACAAGCGATTAACCTGGAATCCACACCAGACTGAAAAGACACGAAACTGCACCCCAATTCAGACTATTACAGCACTTACCGGATAAACGGTCTAAACTTCCAATTCATCACAAAAGACTGATCTACATGACTGTAATAAGGCCAATCTGGACATACGGAGTTGAGCTTTGGGGCCCCACAAAACCTTCGAATTCCTCTCGTTTCAATTGCTTACAATCACAAATCCTTATTGCTCCTTACTTTGCCACAAATGAAGAATTTTAGTTCCATATGTAACCGATCTATCCCTAACAAGAAATGAATCATTCAATAATAAGCACCCTAACCCCCAATCCCACTAGTTTATAATTTTACTTCCTTTATTATTCATAAAAATCCTCATATAAAAAAAATAATGAAAGAAAATGGCCCCGAGACCTCCTAATGTAAAAATATTAGAATGCTACCTATGGGTAGTTTCTCTATGCCTGTATCAAACCTGACATGAAATTTACTAGATGTATTTATGGAACTACAGTTTGTTACGGTTGCCATGGTGAAATAAAAACACTGGCGAGATCTGCGTAGACAAGAGGTGTTACGGTTGCCATAGTGAAATAAAAACACTGGC
>NW_027110353.1:58423-59512 GCF_000696795.3 Halyomorpha halys
TCATGTAAGTATGAACATAGTGCATAGAAAAATAGTAACTACTCTTAGATTAATTAAATAAACCTGAATTAGTTATGACGTAGATTATTTTTATGCAACGAACTATCTTCTATTATCATCCTTTATTAATTAAGAGTGTTATCAATTTAGATGTTTTCTAAAGATTATTGTTTATTCATTCATTTGCCTTCTTTAGAGAACTAATGTTCACATCTGCGCTGTCACTCAGATAAGGGACTCAATTTTAGCATTTGTACCCAAGAATCAAATTTACAATATTACGAGCAATTGATTTAACTTTAAGCTTCTTATCAAATTTTGGTAATACTTGTTATTAATTTTGTCCCAAAATTTATTAAACGAATTTATTATTACAAAGTAAACTATTTCTTATTGAATAATTTCGAAAATGGTGTATAAATGGAGGAGATGAATTTCAGTAGAGTAACAGCTAACAAGGTTCATCTTAGTACAAGAGCCGGGAAGAAAAAAAGGCAGTTACCTCACCCCAATTTTTGATTACTTCAATAAAAACTACTTATAATTGCTAGGCAAAACTGATGAGTCTGCCAAGTATAGGTAGGAGGATTAAAAAATGGTGGCTGTTTCAAAACCTTATAAAAACATTAATTTTTCTTTCGGAGCTCTATATCTTAAAAACTACCAACAACACTAGAACATCTAAGAGAACATTATTTAAAGAAGAGTAAATTTGCTGAAATATTAGTCCTAAAAGAGCTATTTACGTCCAATAGTTATCGAGGTATTTTTAAAAAGCAAAATTTCTTAAAAATCTACTGAAAGATTGGTAATTAGTTAATTTATTTTGAGAAGTCTATATCTCAGGAACTATATGACGTACAGATGTCTATTAGTACTCAAATTAAACCTAGTTTAATGGACTATAAAGAAGTTTATGATCTTTACCTTCGTAGAAATAGTAGTTTTCATGATATTTACTAAAATAAATTGATTTATAGTTGTTTGGACAATTTGATTTATGAAAAACTTTATTTCAGAAACCATTGGACGTACTGATGTCTACCAGCGCTCAAATTAATGCTAGTTAAATTTACTAGAAGATAGTTT
>NW_027110353.1:61544-61939 GCF_000696795.3 Halyomorpha halys
CAGGACCCTGTTTCGTAATAAAGTACAAACTAATATCATTAGTCTAGTAGATTTAAATTAATACAATTACACTGACTTATATAATAACAACTTTTACTTTATTAGTACTTTTTTACTCCTGTAATATCACTAATAGTCATCCCTATTGTGAAAAAAATATGGCTTTCATTATGAAACAGGGCCATGTATCCATACCATCGAACTACTAATAAAACAATTTATAAGTTTTACAATAAATTTATAATTTCCGCTTGAATGTTCAATCTTGAAGGCTCTGGTGTCCGCCACCATTCTTTGACGAAAATTGAAGTTGGTCCAATAATTGTTTTCGATCCCTGTACAAATTATTTGGAAATTCTTCGGCTACGGACTGAGGGAAGTCCTGAGGGCGTATA
>NW_027110353.1:67965-68462 GCF_000696795.3 Halyomorpha halys
TGTGTTAAAAAATAATAACGTCTATGTATTTGGGTCACTTACCTCTTTGTAATACAACTCGTTACCGAACGTCAAGTAGCAAAAGGTTGATCAATTGGATGAAAAAAGTCACTTCTTATGTACATTGTCAGATACTCTTTATTTAATGAATTTAATTATTCCATTAAATAATTGAATTATTTAATGAATTTTCGAGTAATTAATATTAATAATTAATAGAAATGCTACCAAGTGTTTACTTCCATTTACTAGTTGAAGTTTTATGTAGTTTACTTGCTTGTGTGTGGGTGGTAGGTAGTTGGATGGTGTGGTCTTTTAGTAGTTGAATGATGAGGACTTCTAGTTGTTGGATGGTGTGGCCTCCTAGTGGTTGGATGGTGTGGCCTTCTAGAAGATGGCTCCGGTTGATCCGTGGTAGGACTTGGTGCCTCTGTTGTCGAATTACGAGTCACTTCATCACATACGTACTTGTTGAAATCTTCCTTAAAGGTCTTCTG
>NW_027110353.1:69097-70144 GCF_000696795.3 Halyomorpha halys
ACATGCTCCCTATTATTTATTTATTTTATTGTTATTATTTATTTTTTTATTCAAGGATTATGTTTCAAATTTTATTTGTTCATTGAGTTAAGGAAGATTCGTAGGATATTCAGGAGAAGCTTTAAAAGGAAGGAAAGCAACAGAAGCAGTCCACCGCGGCTGAGGAGTCTGTTTTTACTCCAACCTGCAAAATCGCTGCTTTCTGAAAAGGTGATCCTGAGGTCTGGTCCTGTGCAGTGCAGCTTGATTTTATAAGAGGTTGTTACCTGATGTTTCACTAGCTTTCATACTAAATTCCAGATTGCAGTACATACGGTGGAATTTGACAATCGGTAGACATTATTAAGCAACTTGGAGACGAGAAATCGTTACAGTCTTGTTTGGTGTTATGCTTCTGAGAAAATGTCGCGTTCATTTTGGGTGAGGTCTTTATCCTCCAGTACTCAGGGGATTCTCTCTTCCCTTGAAAAATTAGCTTCCATTACAGACATGGTACATGAGGTTCATCGCCCTTTAGATATTTGTAGTGTTTCCACTCCACTTTCAGGTTCTAATGCGGAAATCCTAGTACGTAGGAGGTCCTCCATAGAAATTCGAAGAACCTTTTAATACCTTAAGATGTGCTCTCAGATTAAGTCGGTTATAGTTTTCTATAAAAACGTATTGGGCAGTCCTAGGCATCGTGGGTGGAGCCACGAAGAAGCCAATAAGAAAGAAGGAGCCAAAAAGATAACTCCGCCCCTTTCAACAAGAAGAGAGGGCACTGGTGGGATCTTGGATGTTGAAAGCCTGCCTCATGACTAGCACTTAACTACTTACAACTTACCAGGACTAATCTAGTATACTAAGGATCAAATCTTATGCAATATTTTTTTTTTTAATATTTATTTATTGCTATTTACAACTGTACATTATAATACATTAGTAAATCTGATCTAAGTTAAATTGGAGAGTTACAGGCGTGTAGAGAAACTACCCATTGGTAGCACTCTAATCACATTTTACATTAGCTGGTCTCGTGGCCATCTTCTTTTCAGGCGCCTCGGA
>NW_027110353.1:70609-70911 GCF_000696795.3 Halyomorpha halys
TGAAAGCCTGCCTCATGACTAGCACTTAACTACTTACAACTTACCAGGACTAATCTAGTATACTAAGGATCAAATCTTATGCAATATTTTTTTTTAATATTTATTTATTGCTATTTACTATTTTATTTACTAATGTATTATAATATACAGTTGTAACATTATAATACATTAGTAAATCTGATCTAAGTTAAATTGGAGTGTTACAGGAGAGAAACTACCCATTGGTAGCACTCTAATGACATTTTACATTAGCTAGTCTCGTGGCCATCTTCTTTTCAGGCGCCTCGGAGGATTGTCAGGAA
>NW_027110353.1:72431-73881 GCF_000696795.3 Halyomorpha halys
CACCCTCCTAAATCCTCTTCAGTGACCCGCTAAACAAATTCAATATTAGACGGTAATGTGAGATCAGACCATCATTCATAGTCACAGCAGTAGTTCAGTTTACCAAAAACAAATAAATATATACATTTTACGAGAACAAGACTAACACATAGATTAAAAGGAAAATATAATAAAAAACCGGTTACAGGAAACACTTGAATGGATAAATAAGTTTAAAAAAAAACAAAAAAACAATCGCACTAATAAAATAAAATAATTTAATGAATAAATACGTTAAAACACACAAATAGAGAGGTCAACAAATTAAACTTTTAATCAACTATTAATTGACTTGCCTGCTGATACCTTTTTCGTTTCTATTGTATTTGTCTTTTTGGACCCCCTGAACCATCTTGGATCCATTACCCTATACGTTGACAGGTGTCAATAGTTTTTCTGCAAACCTTAGCTTCCCAGGGGTCAGAGGGGTCAGGTACCCAGATCTTCCCAAATATTCCAGAAAAAAACTATTTGAAAATATTTATAATATCCAGAAGGTTAATACATAGGAATATCTAATTGATAACTGCTAAAAACAAGCAAGATATCTTTGGAATAGTATTCCAACGATAACAGTTTTTTAGGACTCATCTGATTTTAATTAATTAATTCAAATAATCTTAGCATCCCATTGGCAACGATACATGAAACATAGCAAAGGCTATTATGACATTTGGATTTATTTCGAGCCTACTATCAGGATCCCAGGAATCTGACGTTCGGAACACAGCCATCACCAGACTAGAGACAGCCTAAACATCTCACATTATCGTCAACCACAACTGAGAAAGTTCTCAAACATTTGTTATTCGTGAAAATTCCACCATACTTCTGGGCACCTCACCTTAAATTCAAAGTTTTAATGAATATAAAAAAAAAATTATTTTTCCTTAACAACAGCCTAAAATCCTTAATTTTATTCAATAAATTTGTTTTTCTAGCAACTTACGATTAATTTTCTTTTTCTATACATACAGTATACAAATGACAGACCTGGCATTTTTGCCATGCGGGGTTCAGCAGCAGTAGGGTAATGCTCTAGGGTTACGAATGCCACTGCCAATAATCTTCAGTTATTTTTTTATTTTGTTCAACTTTATTTTGATTTTTTTTTTTTTGTACTAAGCCTCAGGTGATATCGGCTCTAAGATGGGACTGCAATCCATCCGCCTGCATCTGTCTATTTCTTCTCCTATTGGTGGCTCGCCGATCCCGGACGGTCAAGCACTTTTCAATGTAAAGTGCGTCCATCTCCTTCCAAAGTCAAAAAATTGAATTGCGCCCCAGCATCTCACATATTTTCAAATTGAACAGTGGAATTAAAAAAAAAAAAATTGTATTATATCGAGCCATCCCTTAGAATGGAGCACAGCTCCAGTAAAAGGGCAAAAATCAACAAATTGTATATATA
>NW_027110353.1:78726-79417 GCF_000696795.3 Halyomorpha halys
ACTCTCCCGAAGTCGCTCAAACTGGACAACACCATTATTTCTCCTTTAAACTCGATAGTATATCTGGGCGTGAAGATGGACCGTCATCTCAAGTTTTCCACCCACCTCTACCAGAAAACGAGAACTGTAAGAAGGCGGTCTTACAGACTAAACCACCTCCTCACATCACCAACGCTCTCTCTGCGACTTAAACTTCAAGTTTACAAGAGCATCTTGAGGCTGGAACTTCTCTACGGAGCACCACTCTTCACTTACCTCTCTGACGGCACGCAGCGCCACCTTCAGGGATTCCAGGATAGTATGCTTTGGAAAATGGTCCGCACTACATCGTGGAAGAAGAAGCCTCCGGAACTGCACCAGCTCCTCGAACTTCCTACAGTACCAGAGTTCATTGGTCGGAGGCATGTCAAGTTCTTTGACTCCATCAAACATTTGACCAATCCACTCTTCCAATCACTGACTCCAGCGCCCCCTCCAGTACGCTGGCAGGACCTCCACCCTCGTAGCCAATGATGTACCGCCCATTGAAAAGAAGTGAAAGGACACTCTTTAGTTTTAGTTTTAGTTTTTAGTACGTAGGGAAAACCTCAGATAACGAAATGTGCCCCAGCACCTCGTCTATTTAACCTTGTATAAACTCCTAAAAAATATAAATCTCAACCTGTCCTTAGAATGGAGCAATACTCCAGTA
>NW_027110353.1:79467-83997 GCF_000696795.3 Halyomorpha halys
AGAGAGGTCAACATATTAAAATAAATAAATAAAACAATGAATAATCTCCGAGCTAATTCCCATGCAGGTGATGGTGTATGATCCCCAGGGAGTCCAAAATAATATTTTCCGCCAAGCATAATTAATAGCAATAATATTTCCGTAATATCCCCGATGCTAACACCTAGGCCTTCTAAGAAGCTCCTTGTTCTATCTGGTATTGTTCCGCGAGATCCAAACCAGAGGCCTCTCACGGTGAACTGTCTCTCCGAAGGTCTCGTGGAATTTTTCCTTAAGGAAAGGGGCGCATTTTTCATATATTTTCTTTTTTTCCCTTTCCACTCCACCTTCCTGTTCGAGGTCATTATCAAGCCTTGTTTTAATTCTATTCCCTCTTTTTCTTCAAGCCTTTCAGTCCAAGAGCTCATAAGTGGATCCGAGACCCGGAAACTGATTGAAGATTTTTCACTGAATGAAGATTTTTTTTCTAAATCTTAATTTTTTTTAAACTAAATCTTTTTATAAAAACTTCACCGATTGAAGATTTATTTTTGAACTGTTCTCTCAGCAGGGATTTTTTTTTTTTTTTTTCCTCTGGCTTTCTTATCTTTTATTTCGCCTATATTGTCATTTTTTTTTTCTGACCAAGATGGTTGATGGTGATGGTCAACCACAACCACAGCCCGCAGTGAGGCAGCCAGTTCTACAGATCCCGGTGGCGCAACTGGCTCCTGGAGTTCCTGCGGCCCTGGCTGTCCCGGCGGCGGTTCCGGTGCTACCCCCGTGGTCTCTGGTACCTCTCTCACAGCTGCTCACGCCAATATGTTGGCTAAAATGAAAGTAAGAGCAGTAACCTCTCAGGACATTAGAGAAGCCATCTCAAACTTGGAGTGGTTTTCAGGCGAAATCAGTGAGTTAAACCACTTTATTAAAGGTGGAGATCGCATCGTGGAGAGGTTGGCAGCCAAGGTCTCACAGAAGTTGCTGGAAAAGAATGACGCATTGGAAAAGAATTTCCCTCAAGGCAGTACTCATATGCCGGATCAAGCGAAGTGTTTTGAACCATATTCAGGCAGACGAGTAAACAGCATAGCCAGTAGTGAAGGAAAGATTAAAGAAGGCCTATGGAGGAGGCAGACGGTCCCCAGAGCAAGACATTTTCTACATGCTGCGGGAGAGGAGAAAGCACGGGCAGTCTAACGTACAGTACGCAGTCACGCTGTTAGGACAGTTTAATCTGGCCACAGAAAAGATGAGAGAGACTCTTGGAGCGGATGTTGTCAGTTGGAAGATGAATTTTATTGATTCCATAATGAAGGTGCAACAAGCTAAAGAGACGAATAAAAGGGAAGGTTTACCACGGGACCGCACTTCCGTAACCGAATAAGGTAGAAGCAATCAGGAAAATGGCGATTCCAACGGATGTTAAGGGAATCAGGAGATTGCTGGGCGCTCTGAATTACTATAGACGATTCGTACCGGCGATGGCCAGGTACCTGGTATCCTTCAATAACCTTCCCACAAATGGAAATAGGGTGCAGGTGAAGCCCGATGTGGTGGAAAACATTCGAAAAGGAATAGCGGCGCTTCAGAAGGAACCGGTGTCAGCATTCCCGGACTTTGAACGTACATTTATCATCACCACGGACGCAAGGGAGTACGCGTTGGGGGCGGTACTGTCGCAGGATTGCGAGGATGGAGAGCGACCGGCGGCGTACGCTAGCAGGCGGTTAACAGATGCAGATACATGGTACAGCGCACTTGAGCGAGAACTGTTAGGTATTCTGTGGGCGGTAGAACATTTTCGCCCGTATGTTATTGGGAGGAAATTCTGGGTGATAAAATATCACAGGCCGTTTCAATGGGTTGGGAAGCTTAAAGAGTCCTCAGCTAGGGTCACCAGATGGAAGGAACTGCTCAACCAGTACAACATCGTAATCCAGTACAAATCAGGAAAAGAAAATGTAGTCGCTGACTGGCTATCCCGCGCGATCACCGTAAATACAATTGAGGAGGAACAACCACAGACGTCAGGAGAGGTGAGACAGTTTTTGCGAGAATGGACGCCTGGGGAAGAAGAAACGTAAAGCACGACGGGGAACGACCATGTGTCATCATCCGAGAACGAAAGCTCCACTGAGGGAAGACCAACGGAGAAGGAAGAGCTAGTGGTGAACGATAAATCACACCAAATAATTTGGAAGACAAGAACTTCCGGACCCATGAAGATGGACTTCGCTAAATAAGGGAAGACCTCGATCACTACTATTTGTCGGCACCGGGTGTCAGGAATGATCAGATCTGCCGGGCGCTGAAAGATGCATCCAAACCGGAACGAACATATCATCTATACGTCAGGAATGGAGTGGTTTGGGAGAAGGTAAAATGCCTCTGGAGATTAGAGTAAATCGGAATAGATCGAAACTTCGTTCGTTGCCTAATGATGGTGGAAACCGTTCAACGTTTAGGACAGAGATCAACAGAGGGATGTCACCTTGGCATACCACCAGGGGAAGACCAATCACCAAGGCTTGAATGAGACCTACCAATCCCTGCGACGGAAATATTTCTGGTGGAATATGCGGGAAATGATTCAGGAGATAATTGGGAACTATGAGGTGTGTCTCAGCACCAAATACGACCGACACCTACATAAGGGGACACAAAAGGAGACACCGACTGCGAACACACCGTTAGTGGAATTACAAATCGACACTTTCACCTGGAGGGGCTACAAGTGGGTTACAATGATTGACCTCTTTAGCAAAGTGGCTATGGTACATCTGATTCGAGAAAGATCGGCCGAGGCGGTATTGGGAGCGCTGCGTTTATGGTTCCAGTTCTATGGAGAACCGGAATGGATATCGTCTGATGCGGGACAGGAGTTCGATAACGCCAACGTCAGAGAAGAAATGAAAGCTTTGGAGGTAAGGTGGCATCTAAACACTCCAGGACACCCTAAGAGCGGGGTGGGAGGGTATAGAGAGGCTCCACGGTACGTTAAGCGATCACTAGCGGGTTTACCAGCTAGATAAGGGCCAGGAATTAGACGAGGCTATGATAAGAGCTATAGCAGACTATAACCACTCTGTGCATACGGTAACGGGATTCGCTCCATTCGAAATTCTTAAACAACATAAACATCAGTGAAGACTAAAAATTACTTTATTCTTACTTATTTACAAGTACTACATGTTACTCTTACTCTAACTGTTACTGTTACTGAGTCTCTTAGCTATCTAGTGCTAGGAAATATATATGTACACTAGACAAGAGAGGGTAGGAAGAATAATGAAATAGGAGAAGGGGTTTGGATATTTTAGGAGACTAGGCGGGGCCTAGAGAACCTATGAAATTAGAAGTAATTATCTGGGAGGGGGAAAAAGGCGTTACTAGAAGCAGGGTGTCAGGTTTCCAAGAAAATGGGCTAAGAGTTGGGGATATCATGAACTTGTGAGAACTAACTGTAAATGCCTTTTATGGGTTAAGCATAAAATAGTTAGACTGATGCAAGTCCATTGTGAGAGGACAGCTTGTACCTGCCTAAGTTTCAGCCCTTGCTATTGGTACAGGATACTAAGGGCTGTTAGAAGAGTCTCAGGGGCCTTCTTAGAACCTAGTCGTTTTTATTGGGTTCCTTTCTCTATAGAAATTTTAAGAGAATGTAGACATATGCAACCATATGTCAAAAGTGACATAGGTGCATTTGGGCAGGGGGCAATTGTTTAAATTTATAATACCGGTTCCTTAACTCGCGATTATAGAAACACGGTGATCGACGGAGAGGAAATCGTCGGTAACAGGATGGCACTGAGAAAAACGTAGGACAAGGTGAGGGAAAGAATCGAAAAGGAGAAAGCCAAACGCATGGCGCGACATAACGAGGATGTACGTGACATTGTGGGAAAATTGGTATAGGGACAGTGGTTTACCGTAGAGTGAGCTCTAACAGGGGTAAGGAGCCACAAAGGTAAGAGAGGCTATTCAGGGTGATTACAATTAGAGAACATAATATAGTAACTATAGAGAGTGTTAAAGAACCAAAAAAAACGAATGGCGGTCCACATAGAACAACTCAAGTTCCCCATAATGAATTATCAATAGGATCTGGAGTTTTCTCATCTATGTAAAAGATTTTATTTATTTTTTTTTTATACAAATTATATTGTTAGTGTTTCTAAGTTTTATGATAAGAAGGACGGAGTGACAAGTTTTATTAGTTTTTAAGTAGTTTAAGTGTTAATTTTAGTTTTCGTTTTTTGAGTATAGGTTAGTTTGTCTTTAGTTTTTTTTTTTTATTTTGTTGCGGTTATTTTTTTTGGAGTATATGAGGCTTGTTCATAAACTGGTAGGGGGAGTTATGGTTGGACAAGGTCTGTATACAACTCTAATCCTAACTCCCCATGTAAATAAACCCCAATAATGTCTACAAGGAGCATCACAGCATCTTTCTAGTAAGCGTGCGTTATAATTCTGTTCCCTCTTTTCCTTTTTCTTCAAGCCTTTCAGTCCAAGAGCACGTAAGTTATAAATATATATAATATATATATA
>NW_027110353.1:88699-91020 GCF_000696795.3 Halyomorpha halys
GGAGTGTCCTCATCTCAACTTATCTGTTGTGTTATCTATTCTTAATTTATCTTTGATTATGGCGATGTACTGAATAAATTACATTTAATTTTTTTTAATTGTATAAATTCATGAATTTGTTTTTGTTTTGCTTTACTTTTAGTTTGTAATAAGCGATTATGAGAAGTGTCTATCTTTTGCTTTCCTTATTGTATATACGTTATTGTAAATAGTTATTTTTGTTGTATATTAATTTATTGTATAGTTTACGAGGATTGTTCGTTAACTGTTGGGGGGAGTTACAGCCCATAAAATACACTGTTTATTCGATGTCAGCTGGCTGAGGAGATCAGCTGATTGCATGTATATAAAGAGATATACCGAACCCAACAAAGTATAGTATATTACACCAGTTCACACGTGTTACATCTTATTCCTTCTCTTTTTTGACATTTGGCTTTCGCCGATACTTAACTTATATATATATTGGTTACTGTCAGCTGGTACTATATATGTTATATTGTACAGTATTAGTTTACGAGGATTGTTCGTAAACTGGCGGTGGGGAGTTACAGTCAGCTGGTACTTCGATGTCAGCTGACTGAGTAGATCAGCTGATTAAGTGTATATATAAAGATGTACTGAACCCAATATAAGGCAGTATATTACAGGAGTTCAAGCGTGTTAGATCTTATTCCTTCTTCTGTTTTTTGACATTTTGCTTTCGCCAATTCTTAAATGGTGCCGAAACCCGGGAGCATTAGATATCGGATTAATTTTTTTTTTAGAAGAATTTTTTTTCTTCAATTTTTATTCTTTCTTTCATTTTTGTAAATAATGGCTGCTAATGGCAGCGGGATCGTTAAACAAGCCGTTTTTAACCTGGAAGCTTTGAATCAAAATGGGGTCCAGAACTTACCTCCCATGGAGCTGACTCCTCCACCCCCGGAGCTTGCCCTACTACCAGAAGTCTCTAGCGGGAGCCCACGCTACAACACTTTAGTGGGTAAAAGTACGCACAGCAACCACTTAGGACTTTAGGAAGGCCGTTTCTGACTGAACGGTTTACCGGGAAAATAGGAGAATATCATCATATATATTGGAACAGTTTATGTCAAGAAATCATAATAATAAAGTACATGTGTATGTTTGTTTAATTTAACTAAATTCATAAATTTATAGCAAAATATATTCATTAAATCTATATTCACCCTCAAATATAGCAATAGCCGGGTCAGCTAATATATATATAAACTATATTCTTTTAAATATTAAATGAAGTTGCAACAATATTAATTTAATTTAATTTTAATAATATAATATTTTATATTATCACAATTAATAATTGTTATTGTACCATTACATGTAAACTTTTATAGCATTTAACTACTAATGTTACATATTTACCTATTGTATTATTTTGTACAGTTGTAAATTACAATAAATAAACAATAAAAAAAAAACAAAAAAAACTATTAATGTAATAATTGGATAATTTGATCCGGTATGATGGATAGAATATCTACTACATCCACGACTAAAATACAGAAATAAATGAAATAAAACATAGCCAGAACTTTCCTAGAAAATAATAAAATAGTTCTATATATATATATTTTTTTTTTAGCATGATTATTAGTTAATACAATGACATAAAAACTGAATGTTTATATAAACATGTTTTAGAACTTTTAATTTATTTATATTAAAAAAAAATTAAATATGAAAGTAGTCTTTTAAAATAAGTTTACATTTCTTACGATATCTGATCGAGTTGGAGCTAGGATATCATCTTCTCTTGTAGAATCTTCTTCCATTGTCAATTCCCCTTCTGTGGAGTCTCTCTGCATAGCTATTTCTGTATTTATGTTTTCAATTACAGAAGATTCGAGGCGAAATTCATCCTGCAGAATAAAAACAAAATCTTAAACAGTATTCTATATTGCAAGAGTAATAGTTGACCATATTTTATAGATAGTGGGAAGTTAGACTGGGTCGTCAAATGATGGTTGTTTCGGTCAACATATTTGATAAATTAAACATTATATATTTTAAGATCGCGCAAATTGTTGATTATTAGTAATATTATATTTAGATGTAAAAGCCAGAATGTTACACTTATAATTATAGCACCTATGTTACACTATTGCAATGTATGCTATTGAGACTTAATCGGGATGCCAGGATAATCGCTGAAGGCAATTATCCAAAAATAAGTTAATTAATTAATTATATATTGAGTCCTAAAAAACTATTATTATGATTGGATTCTTTTCCAAAGGCTATTTGTGTATTTACCAGTTTACCAATTAAATACCTTTATATTTATAAAATATTGTTAC
>NW_027110353.1:91070-91318 GCF_000696795.3 Halyomorpha halys
CGCACCCGATGTTTTGAATGTGGGACAGAGGGACATATAGCTCGACAGTGACCCTATATATATCGCCGGAGGGAGCAAAATGTGCCTGAACCGATGGAGGTCAATAATCAGAGATTACGGAGAAGGGTAATCTCTAGAAGGGCGAACGGATCCATGACTGAATCCACGGAGATGTCCGAGACCTCTGGAACAGAAATTGAAGCGGGAGACTATGAGCGAGAGGATAGCCAGCAAGGCAAGAGGAGGAC
>NW_027110353.1:91368-92310 GCF_000696795.3 Halyomorpha halys
CTTATAGCTGCTGATGCCGTGGGATGTAGTGCCGTAGGTATCGTTCATAAGGGATGTCCAGGTCTCGTGGCCCTTCTCACGACTTCGTCTGGTCTTCTATGCCCGTCTGGATGGAAAGATGGAAAGTGCATCTTCTATGCCTGCCTCCTGACTGTGGTCCTCACCCGTCTAACCTTTCCTGTTGAGTGTCTCCGTCTGCATGTTTTAGATTTCCTCTGTATTTTTCTCCTACTTCCCTTTTGGGGCTTTACCTTATTTTTGAATTTCCTCTCTCATTGGCCATCGGTAACCGAAGGCTCCCGAGGTAGGCGTCCCCCTCCTCAGGGCCGATAATGGGTGAAACAGTTTGACATGTCCAGGAAGGGCCTGCAGCTGCTTAATTTGTATCCGATCCCTCGTCAAACCTGCCATTTTTGTTAGAACACTTAAAGGGTAGCCAATCTGATTTTCTCAGGGGACTCTGGTAATGTGACAAACTTAACACAGATGTTTTCATGTCCGGGGACGCCCTAATAGCTTCGCAGAAGGATACCCTGACGAGGTATAGGGGCAGATGACGAAACACCTTAATAATACCCAGGATTGTCATAAGACCAATACATAGCACTATAGAGTTAAACAGTTCAGAATAGGCTCTGGCCCAATTATTTTACGAACAATCCTCGTAAACTTAAACTATACAATAAATTAATATAAAATACAACAAAAATAACTATTTACAATAAAGAAAGCAAAAACCTCGCAGCTTCCTACAACCTCTGATATGGTCTTCCTTATTCCCCACCAAAAGTATCTTCTCTTTAACGCTTGCATAGTCTCATGGATTCCCCGATGATTAGTCTTTCCCTGACGATACGCTAAGGTGACTTCTCTTTGTTGTTCTTCTTCCAGAAGGGTTTCCACCATTAATTTACAAAGGATGTATGTCCTGTCCATTCCAAT
>NW_027110354.1:0-1493 GCF_000696795.3 Halyomorpha halys
GTTGGTTGAAGTTATTAGATACAAAAATCTAAAAGTTCCCGAGATATGGTTTTCCATAAACCAAAGGTTTTTCCGAGTAACAAGATACTAATGTTTTGCGAATTTATTTTGGTGAATATTATGTAAACTGCTACTCCTTAAATTAGAGCTACAGATCTGTACGCAGTTTGTAGGAGTAGTAGTTTCCATTGTATGTTCCAAAATATTGAGTTTTTGTTATTTGGGAAAAAAATAATACTCTTTTTACTTCCACTTACTTATTGAGTATATGTTAAGGGAAAGTATTCTGATCATGAAAAATTTCGAATTACAGTTTTCGACGGAAATACACGTTTTGTGATCCTCGGAGTACAAAAAACTAGTCTCGCAAATAGGTCTGTCTGTGAGTGTGCATGTCAATAGCCTAACTCAAAAAAGAAAAGCCATACAAGGCTTGAATTACATATTTAAGGAAGGCTTAGGCATAGAATCGATTTTACACTTTTTTTTTATTTTCTCAAAAACGTCTCCAGTGATTTTGATTAAACTCAGTATATCAATGTAAGATTAAATGTTCTTTAATATCAAATAGGTCTTAACCTCATTGAAATAGTTTGACATGGCATATAGGACGAATGTTTGAAAAATCTTCCTCCGAAATACTTAAAATTTTTATTTATTTGAAATAAATAAACATTTACCATTTTTAACAGTACTATTTAATGAAGGAATACAAAATATGAGAAATAAAAAATTGAAGAATAAATGAAGGGAAAAAAAAAGAAAAATATAAGTTCGAATCGGAGAATATATATATATATATATATTTTTTTTCCTGACCTTTATTGAATATATAGATTACAATATTGATGTATATAAAATCGGAGAATAATACCAGAACACAATAATTATATTAGATGAATACTGTTGTATTCTTGGGAATAAAAAAGTTAATATTCACTATTTAAACGGAAAAATAAAAATGTTTTGTTTCAAAATTTTCCCATTTCTAGTCTTAAATTATTTTTCGAAATTCATAAAAAAAATAGGAATAACTTGAATGCGAGTCTACCAATCTGCTCAAAACTTGGAGACGTAAGTAGGGTGTTAAGTTTAAATTATATGATGCGCGCACCGCACCAGAAGTTTAAAAATTGTACCTCGAGAACTGTTGAACGTAAAGAGTCTATTAGTGCTCTTATTTTAGCAAATCTACTCTGCTTTAAATGATGTTCTAATAAGATTTTTAATGTTTTGGCAATTTTAAAGATGTTGAGCTCCGAATGAAATTAATTTTTTGCAACGTCTTCGTGCAAACGTCCACCATTTTATTCCTCTCCTATGGTTTGGAGAGTCATCAGTTTTCTAGTAACTGTATTTAGTTTTCATGAGTTTAATAAAGTTTTTATGAGTTTTTATTTTTTCTATTACGACAAAATGCAGATGCACTTCGGCCATCCGTGCTTGCACAGCCCAATACAATTTACTTCTTTTCTTCCATATTGTCTCTTCTT
>NW_027110355.1:0-5202 GCF_000696795.3 Halyomorpha halys
TGTAGATCAGTCATTTGTAATGGATTGGCAATTAAGACCGTTTGTCTAGTAAATGTTGCAATAGTCGGAATCTACGAGCAGTTTCCATAATAAAATTAAAAATAAAAATATTATTTGACTTTTGACTTGATATTATTTTGTTGGTCCAGTAGTATATAAGTTTATTTCAATTTCGTATAATGTTTTTTATTAAAAAAAAAAAAAAAATCATTTCCTATGCCTATCAGTTCCACCAGAGTTAGTAGATGCGGGTGGGGAACCTGGTTGGAATCTACTTTATTTTAAACAGAGCACTTTAAAAAAATTTTAAATTTTGTTAATGAATAGGAGGAGAACCCATAGTCAAAAAATAAAAATAAATTAAAAACATTAATTCAGCGTGGCGTCCTTAATAAATGATTTGCTGGCATTAAATTAACTAGTACACCTAATCCTATCGATGACTTAACAAATAGATATAATAAAAAATGATGGAGAACACCTCAGAAAACCGAAAAAATATTGCTAGAAAAATCAACAACGTTTTAGAAAAAATACAAGGTACATTCTACAAAAAAATTAATTGTGGCATGTTTAGAACCTGGTTACAGAAGTGAAACTTCTGGAAATTAATTAATGCATTAAAATTTCATGAATTATTAAATATTTTTATGAATAATAAAATTAATGAAAATAATGCATTCCCTCATTTAGCTTAGGAAAGGAAGTATTATTTCCATAACAATAATAAGTACCAGATAAGTGTCGATTATGCTCGGTGTCGCTGGAATCAATCTAACATATCACGCGTGGATGTGGAGTGTTGGCTGGTACTGAATATTTACAGACAAACATTTATGTGGCTAAAATTTTACATCAGGCCCTGGCGATAATGTACAACTTAATTGATGATAAGAGCCCATACTACAAGTACCACCAAATAGACTCCTCCAAAAAGGTCCTCTCAAGCTCTATTGGGATGAATCGATAATTACGGACCACACAGTAAGCCATAATAAGTCAGATATCTCCTTATTGATCTAAGAAAAAAGAAAGCGGAACTTATTGATGTCGGGATCCCAATCGATAATAATACTAAGGAAATATCAGGAATTGGGGATTGAATTGAAGGAACTGCATCATTTGGAGGGAGTTACCACTAATCCAATCATTATATCCACCATTGGTCTCGTACCAAAATCCAAAGCGGCAGGCGTGAATGGTTTGGGAGTGCCTATTGATATACTACTGGTACTGGTACTGGTATGTGGTGGGGGGAAAAAGTCCGGCAAGTGGGCCTAGTGGTTCTTTTTACCAACCCCTGGCGGCTACCTATTGATATACTAAGAGAGGTTCAACAGTCGGTTCTCTTAGACACTGCACGCATAGTGCGAAACGTTTTAAGTATTTGAAAACGGGAAATAAATAAATAAACAAAATATATAGGTGGTTGGACTTCTAGCTTGAGCCCCCACCCTCAGATACTCAACCCGCAATAGTGATAAAAAACCGAAATAATAATAATGGGGGTTCACATTATTCAGTAGGCCTAGAGCTTGCAGAACAGAAGACAGAGGCTCTTCAAGTCCCTCACAGGAAGCAAACCGAGACCAATTCCTTCTCAGCTGTATTTGATAAGTCATGATTGATAAGCGTTTTCGGGTTAATGTTCATACAGAGTATATCAGCGTTAAATCTGCTAAAGTGGCATCCTTATTGTCACACCTTATGCCAAACTTTGGAGGCCCTAGGGAGAGTCGTAAAAGGCTTCTTGCTACTGTTGTATCCTCGATCATGCTATATGGAGCTCCAATTTAAAAAGTGCGATGGTTACTGGAAGTGGATGGTTAATGGAAACGATGGTTACCAAATCATAATGGAGACAGATCGTGTTTAAGTAAGGCGCCCCCTCACTTCTGAACAGACATTCATGACGCCATCTAGTGGCAAAGATATGCGGTAGGAAGTCTGGGCAGCCATCTTGGTCCCCAAAACAAAGGGGTTAGTACCAGAAAAGAAGCCATCCTGATCTGGAGATGAGAAGAAGAGTACAGAACTCTTCAAGAAGGTCTCTTCTCATAATGATGAGGGAGTAAATCCTTCGACTCAGGCGAGAGAGGCGGCGGCGGCAAGAGGATGAGAAGAGAGAACCCTCCTTCCATAATCACATTCACATCAGAACCAATCATCAAGCTCCATATAATCAACCAAGTAAACTGTAATACCTTCATCAATTAATTTAATAAAACCAAATTTACAACTAACCAACTAACACACATTGTAATCACTTTGCTCAAACTCAACAGCTAATTGTATCAGAAAACTTTAATGAGAATAGAGGTTATTTCGTTTTAAAACCATTATATCAAGTTATTTAAATACAGTCCACTCCATCATTACCAGTAAATTATCAGTAATTCCTTTATTTAAACCAACTTAAAACACCATTGTTAATTAAAACCATTGTTCATATAATAATTAATTTGGGTAATATCCCCCAATTTTACTCCGGGGAATACCTAAATTAAACAGATGGTTTCCGTTTATCGTACAGCTTTCTCAAGGGCAGTGAGTGCTTTTCGAACTGTTCCTATGAGGTGGTATGCGTAATAGCCAGAATGCCTCATCTTGAACTTCTTGTTGAAGAAAGAAGTAGGCACTAGGAAGTACGACGACGCTCCCACGTTTCCAGAGAAGAGGAGTGGAAAATAACTATCGATCAGTGGCAACAGCGTTGGGAGGCTGCAGATTCCGGGAGGTGGACTCGCAGGTTAATACCCGATGTTAGCCTGTGGTATCGTCGCCGGTATGGTCAGGAAGATTTAGGGATTTACGTAGATGCTTTAGAGAATACTAATACCGATTTAAATTGGAAGACACCGAAGAATGCGCTTCATGTCAGAAAATCTAGGAAGCAGTGGAGGACGTGTTTTTCGTTTTGCGGAAGAAAGAAGCGAATTGGAGAGAGTGTGGACACCAGGAATCGTATTGAGCCATATGCTGCACTCAGACCAGCATTGATACACAGTGTAGAGAATCACCATAGTCGTCCTTAAGGAGCGGAAAAGAGCGCTAGAAGGCGTAACTAGCATGAAGACATGAAAACCATGTGAAATCAGGCAGCACTCATTGAGCCATTTCCCTCCATGATGTAATGCTTGACGGTGGTACCGTTGAGAGGAATGAACAGGTGTGGAAGGGGGTTTTAGTGGGTAAAAGTCCCACACACGGATAGATACGGGATTATCCATGACTTTCGAAGATTTCCACTGACTCTCATAAAAAAAAAAAAAAAAAAAAAATTAAGTAAAATAAAAAACAATTAAATCAGCACAGTTACAACACATGAAGGGTCAGGTGTGGAGTACTTTGTAAAGAAGGAAGCAACTAGGCCAACAGTTGTGCAAGGAGGTGATTTGGTCAGAATCATACTAGACTGTCAGAATTTGAACTAATTAGAGGTACCCTCTTTATGAGGCTGGTTGAACGCCAAAAAGCTTGGTAACCCACAGTGCTGGATCCACACAAAAAAGATTATCATATTTACTAATGTCAACTAAGTCCAATATTCTTATAAGCATTTGTTCATTGTCTCTGTAATAAATGGATATGATTAATTCTACAAAAAAATAAATAAATAAATAAAATAAGTAAAAATGTTTATTATTGCCATTTTATTACAAACCAAAGTTAATTTTATTGAAACTATAAAAAACCCATTAAAATATAAGAAATCTTTTTCTTACAGATTAAAGTTTATTATTTACAAAATTATTATATTTAAAAAAATATATATTTACAGTAAAGTGCTTTTACTACTATAAATACAAAGGTATGTTAAAATATATATGTATGCTAAAAAAATAATTATATCATTTCTATAATTTAACATTAAAAAAAAAAATACATCACAGACTTTGATAAATATATATTAAGAAAAAGACTATATTAATGAATGTTCATTGATTACAGTTATAAAAAATAAAACTTGCGGGTAAAGTCTTCAGATATACATGCTAATAAACCTTAAGTGTGTGAAAAACTTTAATCATAATCATAAACTATTCTTATAAATGTTAAGATGTAATTATGATGTTATAAAATTATTATTGTAGTAATTCCAAACATTGTGTTGAGTAGATTTGTTTGTTATTTTTTATAACAATGCGTAGTTTTGAAGCTGGTTCAACTATTTTTTGTTGGAGTTTTCATTATGACAGACTTAACTTCAGTGAATTCCTCCATCCCGTAGATCCCGCCTTCTCGACCCAGACCTGACATCTTGTACCCTCCGAAGGGCGCCTGGGGTAGTATTGCGTGGTAGCAGTTAATCCTGTAATATTAAAATTGAAGTAAATTTATTATAGAGCAATAACAAAAAGTCTAATCTAACTAATCTTTGAGTTATGTAGCTGTTATATAATAAGTAAATCATAAAATATATAGAGTAAATTCGACCATAGATTTGAATAATACCCCAGTCCATTTTACCAAGTTAAAAACATAGGATTAACTAAGTACAGGAAACTGCTGTTTAACCACCGCATCAATTTGGAATAAGAAAACGCAAGAAAAATTTAATATTAGATGTATCTATGCTTTAATAAAAAATCGATACTATGACCCATCTTAACGTATTTCTGTTTACACTAGAATATCTAAAATGCACTCTAACTTTTTTTAATTTGTTTATTGCTATTTAAAACTGTGCATTAATATACATACATCCAGTAAATTTGATTTTTGTTTATAATGGAATGATACAGTCGTGTAGAAAAACTGCCCATTGGTACCAGTCTAATGACTTTTTTTTACATTAGCAGGTCTCGTGGCCATCTTCTTTCCAGCCAACTCCGAGGATTGTCAGGAATGTAAGAGAAAGCAAGGTTAGAAACTAGTGGGTTTGGGTGGTTAGGGAGTTTATAATGGAAGGAATGATAACTGGTTCGGGCTAGATCGGTTACTTATGGAACATTAAGAGCTTTTGACAAAGTAAAGAGCTTGAGGATTTTACGAAGGATTTTGGATTGTAAGGATTGGATACGAGAGTAATTCGAAGGTTTAGTGGAGCCCCGAAGCTCAACTCCGTATGTACAGATTGGCCTTATTACAGTCATGTAGATCAGTCTTTTGTAGTGAATTGAACATTTAGACCATTTGTCTAGTAAGTGCTGTAATAGTCGAAATCGACGTGCAGTTTCCTGTCTTTTCAGTCTGGTGTGA
>NW_027110356.1:0-717 GCF_000696795.3 Halyomorpha halys
TTAATAAAAAAAAATAAAAAGTTCACAATTATAACATAGTATTATTTCAAATTTCTCATTATTTTAGTTCCATTTGTATACATATATGTATATTTCTAACTTTTGTATTACCGATATATTTAAAAAAGTCTAAATTAACTATTATTTAGGACTTATAAATCAGAAAGAGACAAATCGATTGGAATTTAATAGCAATGAAGAAAATGTATAATTTCTGAGCTAAGCACCGACAATGCTTATTAATAACTTTATTTAAAACCTATATTTTTTCGCTCTTGTGTTAAATCTAAAATTTTTTAATATAAGTTGTAAGAGCAGACATTTACCTTTGCAACGGTTGTATTACCTTAGGAATTGGATAAAATGTAGAGTTATGAATGATTATATGCAATAAGGTCTCCGGAAGAAAATAAATCCTACAATAAATCAAGGAGAAAATTTATCAAGATGAAAAAATGGTATTAAGGATACTAGGCGATGCTAAAAACAAATAGGATTTTCTTCTCCCTACAGTAAAAAATTGTTATTAAGGAAGTAACCAGGAGCCTGCAGCTTAATATGCGGGGGAATACAACAGTCTATCAAATTATTCTGGAATACATCATTTTCAGTAAAAGAAATATTTTTTTTGTGTATTATAATTTTTTCTTTAACAACCTTTGCAGAATGACTGAGAGTCGTTTCACGGTAAAAAACTGAAAAGCCTAAAAGTTTCAC
>NW_027110356.1:767-5711 GCF_000696795.3 Halyomorpha halys
AGGCATGAATGCTAGTTTAATATGCCGTATCTTTTTTGCTGATACTGGTTTGATTTAGATGAATTTTTTTGTTCGTTTTGCAGATAATTTAAATCCTTTTTTAGTTATTATATGAAATTGTCATAAATAAATAACTGTTGAGTTATGCATAAATAATATTTAGTTTTCACGATATTTCTCGGGAATATAAATAGGATTAATGGGTCTCCAAACTGATAGATACTGTCCAAATGCACTGTTTTGAGTCAACTAACCTCTTCATGCCCCAAGAAGAAAATAAGACACGTCCACTGTCACTTCAGAATATGTAAGGATATCGACATTTCGTTTGGAATCGCAATTAAACAACAAAAAGAATGAAATTATTGTAAGTCATGAGAAACCACCATTAATACTGTCGCAATCAACCGCTCCCAAGAATTAATCATTAAAATTGAATAAATCAAAGGTTGGCTGCACTTTCACTTTCGCGGTTCGACAAACAGACCGTAATGACGTGTACAGTCTGATCTAGATTCGAACAAGTTTTGCGTAAACTGTTGGAACACCACCTTCAACAACATTTCTAGCTCTATAATCATAAGAATGGCCAAAAATGCGAAAATTTTCGATTGGTACTGAATACAATACCCAATTGTTCAAATTAATTGATTATATGCAATTTAAGTCTCAAAAAAATTTTTATTTCTTCCCAAGTTCGACGTTTCGGCCATTTCGGCCATCCTCAAAAACGATCTATCAAAACAGCTTAATACAATTTTAGAACCACATCATTTAAAAAATAAAAACTTTATGCAGGCTATTCTGCCCAGGTTGTCATTACTTTCAGTCCATAAATTATCCTAATTTGTCAATTCTTTACATTAAATTAAAAATTAAAACTTTTTATCACCGTCACCTCCTCTATTATAATTTATGACCTATCTAATAATATTAAATAAAAAATTTTAAATCTCCAAACATTCAATTACCATCTCTTTGCTTAAGCTGAGATACCTCCTAACTCAAAGTAAACTCTACATTACGACTTTAACAGTTAAAAATAATACATAAATAAATAACCAATCGTTAGTGAGACATATCGTCTCAACCATCGTTAACGAGGACACCTAAATAATTAATTATGAAAATTATTTATAGATGTATTTAGAATGAATCATTGATTTTTTTTTTTTTTTAGTATAAATCTTTTTTTGAGTCATCTATGTCTGTAAATAGATTTTTTGGGTACCATCTTTATATTTTTTTATTAAACTATAAATAAATCTAGTGTGGTAATAAATTACAGTATATTTCTTCTTTTTTTTGAAAAATATTATATAGTTTGTTTGAAATAATGAAAATATATACAGTCATATGAGAAGAAGATTGTTTGGGTACGGTAAGAGAATAAGACTAAATATTTGAAAAACCTTATTGATTAGTGCGAACGATTCGGCCAGAATTTCTAGCCATCATCAGGGCTGTTTGGTAGGTGGCGGAAAACCAAGTTTGGATTTGACTCGGATGGATTTCCAACGTCTTTCAAGAAGCCCTAAATACATTCTGGCCGAAACGTTGACACTAATAAATAAGTTTCTAACTTCTTTGTGTTATTCTCTTAACGCACCCGTACCATCGTCTATACAATTCACGGTCAACTATCTTCTCATAGTCACGGTAAAAAACTGAAAAGCCTAAAAGTTTCACTCAGTGTTCAATACCTTTACAGATATCCTCCCTGCAATAAAAAATGTTTTAAATAAGTATTAATTTCCTAAAATTTGATCCTTCTTAGAGCTCTTAACGATGGATAGTTTTCACGATACAGTTGTTCAAAAACCGAAATTCCTTTCCAAATAACTTAATATCAACATTTTTTTCTAGGATTTATTCAGGAAATTATCATGAACACTTTAAGGAAGGAAGAAAATCATTAGAAACTACTTTAGGAAACATTTATCCAGCTTCAATTTAAATGCAAATAGACTTCTGTACAATTAATAGTTCCTGAGGTATTTGCCTAAATAAATTCACCAAATGTTAATTTTCGTTATGAAAAACACTGTCTGAACTGATTCTATTAGCACTCAAATTGAAGTAAGATAGGACATTGTACTAAAATGTAGTTTCTAATGAGGTAAATAAAAACTTTAGTCAATATATCCACTTTTGGAAAATTATTTCTAAAAACCTTTTTATGAGAGAACATATTATAAGGTAATTCTTATGTAATGTGAAAACATTGATTTATAAAATCAATTTGACCATAGAAAATCAGGTGCTGGATTTTGTATATTTGCACAAGGGGCTGTAAGTTGTTTTTGAAATCTATACATCGAAAACAAGATGTAAAAAATTTTCGATTTTGCTAAAATAATTTTAATTTTGTAACATGATATTAGAATGATTTTAATTTTCGGCATGTTCATAAATGCCTTACCTCTAAGTGGCTGGCGGATACTTTTATATATATTCGATCAAGTGCAATAATCTATCATAATAGCAGCCTGGCTCCAATGATTTTAATTTTTCAAGTTTTTATAACATAATTCAAGAGGGCTGTCGGCCGTCTCCAATCCGGCAGAAGATTGTTTTCAGGCATATTCACGAGAGTAATAATAATAATAATCTTTATCTATTCTGGGATTGATCCCTTTAGAATAATTTACAAGCGTCAAAATTAGACTTTAGAGCCTTAGGGCAAATTACAAAATAGAGATGAAATTACAAGATGCCATAAAATATGACAAAACAAATAAAATGAAACCACTTGTCATATCATAAAACATAAGATGACTTATGATAGTAAATTAAATGAAAAAAAAATGATAAAAAATCAAATACAATTAAACTAAAAAGTAATAAATGAAAAGATATAATTTCTGCTAGTGTACATATTTACAATTATAAACGAAGATCTAAGATATAAAATACAGAAAATATATAAAGGTTTGAAACTTTCATTTGTTATTCTTCCGGAATTGGGTGGACAGCAGGTAGTCGAAGATACGGGATTTGAAGATTGGAAGGGTGTTAGAATTACGAATGAAAGAGGAACGGATGAGGAAAGATCTACCAAAGGCTGCGGTTCGATGGGCAGTTACATATAAATCTGAGGGCCGTGAGCGGGTATTGCGAGAATGCACTGAAGACTTAAATTGAAGGATATCTGAGATGTACGATAGACGGCGAGATTGGATAACTTGATAGAAAAAGGAAATATTTACGACGGAAGGAGGGGTAAAGCCACTTCAACTCTTCATAAAATTGGGTGACAGAGGAGTTCCTGGGACCACAAAGATGAATCGTACAAAGCAATTATTTAACCGTTTTATCCTTGCTTCGAGATCCCCAGAGAAACCGCCGTAGACCACACAGCAACAGTCAAAGTTGGGGAATATTAAGGAAGTAACCAGTAGCCTGCAGCTTAATATGCGGGGGAATACAACAGTCTATCAAATTATTCTGGAATACACCATTTTCAGTAAAAGATATATTTTTTTTGTGTATTATAATTTTTTCTTTAACAACCTTTGCAGAATGACTGAGAGTCGTTTTTATACTTAACTATCAGGCCCGACAGAGCTTCGCAATAGCTAGACTTAGGAAGATGAAAGATTAATTGAATATATTTGAAAGATTGATTCCAATTAATCCAATAATTGGATTAATAATTTAATTAATAGCCTATGATATTTAGTTTACAGTGGTAAATAACATTGAATAATAAAAATATATCGTAAAAAAATTAATTAACAGAACTCAACCAATCTACGCCAAACGGCAGTGGTTCAGGGCCTTAACTGCACCAAAGTGCACAAACTAGACCTAACTAAACATATTAGAACTAGAGTTATAAACTGAAACGTTTTTCTTTATTTGCAACCAATGTTTCGCATTTACAAAGGCATAACATTTGTTAATGTAAGTTAAAAGGACAGACATTCAGCTTTCCAATGATTATATTACCGTAGAAATTGGATAAATTGCAGAGGAGCTATGGACCATTGTATGAGGAATGGTCTCCAAATCAATTAAGGTGAAAAATTTCTAATTTTAAATTTCCTTGAAAAATTATGTTTAAGGGTTTCTGACGATGCAATATCCGAATATGATTTAAAAAATTGACCTACTTTACTGAAATCGTTATAATATTTTTTAAATTTTTAGTTTCCTATTCATTCCTCTATTCTCAGTCCGCTGGTGTTCCTCAAGGTAGTATCCATGGTCCCATCCTCTACACCGTCTATACAGCTGACATTCCAACCAATTCTAACACTATCCTCACCACGTATGCCGATGACACATGTATGCTCGCTGATAATAATAACCCATTAATTGTATTCCAAAATCTCCAATCCCATATCACAGCCCTTGAAAAATGGTGTAATTGGAGGATTAAGATAAATTCTAACAAATCCCATCAAATCACCTTTAACCTTCGTCGAAAACCTACTGACTGCACTGCAGTTTTATTTAATGATGTTACTCTTACCCCTGTCGAACAGATCCGCTACCTTATACTACATTTGGACAAACGATTAACCTGGAATCCTCACACAAGACTGAAAAGACAGGAAACTGCACGTCGATTTCGACTATTACAGCACTTACTAGACAAACGATCGAAACTTCCAACACATTACAAAAGACTGATCTACATTTGATTGTAATAAAGCCAGTTTGGACATATGGAGTTGAGCTTTGGGGTTCCACTAAACCTTCGAATTTCTCTCGTATTCAATCCTTACAATCCTAAATCCTTCCTATATTCCTCAATACTCCTTACTTTGACACAAATAAAATCATACATAAAGACGTTAATGTTCCCTATGTAACCGATCTAGCCCGAACCAGATATCACTCCTTCCATTATAAACTCCCTAACCACTCAAACCACCTAGTTTCTAACCTTGCATCCTCTTCCATTCCAGACAATCCTCCGAGGCGCCTGAAAAGAAG
>NW_027110356.1:5761-6266 GCF_000696795.3 Halyomorpha halys
AAAAATATATCGTAAAAAAATTAATTAACACGACTCAACCAATCTACGCCAAACGGCAGTGGTTCAGGGCCTTAACTGCACCAAAGTGCACAAACCGGACCTAACTAAACATATTAGAACTAGAGATATAAACTGAAACGTTTTTCTTTATTTACAACCAATATTTCGCCCTTACAAGGGTATTAAATCTTGTTAATGTAACTTAAAAGTACAGACATTCAGCTTTCCAATGGTTATATTACCATAGAAATTGGATAAATTGCAGAGGAGCTATGGACCATTGTATGAGGAATGGTCTCCAAATCAATTAAGGTGAAAAATTTCTAATTTTAAATTTCTTTGAAAAATGCTGTTTAAGGGTTTCTAACGATGCAATATCCGAATATGATTTAAAAAATTGACCTACTTTACTGAAATTTTTTAAATTTTTAGTTTCCTATTCATCCCTCTATTCTCAGTCCGCTGGTGTTCCTCAAAGTAGTATCCTTGGTCCCATCCTCTACAC
>NW_027110356.1:7771-9187 GCF_000696795.3 Halyomorpha halys
AAAAAAGTGCTAAGTAAAGGATGAAATGCACTGTACATTTGATATTTTAATTATATATTGACATACGCTTGTGGTACCCACTTTGGGTACAGCTGCGCTATGCCATGGCCTGTGGAACAAGTAAGGTTCCAATTTCGCACTCAAATTAAATCACTTCCATAACATGTTTAGATGACGAAAATGGTTGGATGATAAATGTACAAATATATTTCTAATAGATTTGGGAATTAACCAACAGGTTAATATAAACTAATTATTTTATATCTTAAAATTCATGATTAAAAATATATATATATATATTGATAGCCTTTAAAAGAAAGAGCATATTTCATCTTTAGTGTATTGCCATAAGTTCTACTATTATGTAAGTCTCTTGTCGGCATTATGGAGCTTCCAAGAAAGTTTAAACTTGATATCACAAAGCAAACTTTTTGCTGGCTCCGGGACTACAAAGCAAGAGGCAGGAGTGATGTACCTCTATGGTAGGGTCGGCCTCTCTCATCCCGTATCAAAGGAGATATGAAATCATTATAATAAAAATGTGTAGATTAGAAATTTTACAGATTTTTAAACTCACATAGAATAATTAGATACCAGCTCAATATACCTATAAAAATAATCTATTATAAGCAGAGAAGACATCTGACATTATAATAATTTTTAAAAGAAATTACCACATCAAGTTGAAAAAAAATCGGGGACACGCTCTAAAATACTTTTAATTGAAATTCAATATACATCCAAACAATAAATATAGTATTTATAAATAAAACAAATGAAAGAAACAACGAATGTATTCTCTTCCATTTCTTTGGATAAATATTAGTCAAAATTTCAAATTACACGATCCTTTAAATATGAAGAAGATGGTCAAAAAGAACTAAAATAGTTGAAAACTATTCATTTTCCGACATTTCGCCTCACTTTGTAGGGCTTCACCAAGACTATAAAGATACAAAAACAACTCAGAACATTTTGAAATAGTAAGATAAAAAAAGATAAATCAAGGTAGGATTAAAATTATGTAAAAAAAAGGTGAAAAGAAAAGTATATATTAATAAAAGGAAATAAGAAATAAAATAAACATTCATAATAATAAATAAATAATACTTAAATTATAAGGTTAAAATGTAAAGAAGACGCTATAAAACCAAAAACAGAAAAATAGATATGAGAAAACAAAATTTAACACACTAAAAGACGAAAAATAAAAAAGTAAGTTGAGATTAAATAAAGGTCGAGAAAGGATAAATAAAAATAAAATTACTAATGATAATAATAAATGAGTAAAAAACAAATCAGGACCCTGTTCAAGTTGATAGCTTGGGGAACATGAACTGTAAATTGGAAGCGTACAGGGGTGGACGAGAGTTAGCCGGTTAACGGTTTTTCAATCGTCAAATGCGGTCAATTTTA
>NW_027110356.1:9267-18216 GCF_000696795.3 Halyomorpha halys
TAGTCGTGAGTCAACTTCTTTGGGTTCTGCAGCCCTCCTGGGGTCCATCCAGCCTCCAAAATTGGGTACCCTTAATTGAGTAAAAATCTGACGTTGATTCGGACAAAATCACCTCCTTGCACAACCGTGGATCTAGTAACATTACTTCCTTACAAAGTACCGAACCCCTAATCCTTTATGGGATGTAACGGTACAGATTTTATTTTATTTTTAAATATAATACGTGATTCTTTATTCCAAGACGTGTCAGAACCATTGCCCTTCAGGCACAACTGGCAGTACACTATTCTTTATTCATCCTCAATCGATATTATACATATTATAATACGGTTCTCTTTACATTCAATCATAATATCATCGCAAACCTGACCATCTTTCCCAGAAGAATAATGACCCTACTGCATTTTTGGTGAAATTCGCTTTCTGTTTTTGGCGGTCTCAAAAATCCATTTAATAGTTGATTGTAAAACGATATAATCGTATTTACTAAATTCGCCATGGGAAGTTAGATCGGCTTGCTTATTTAGCTTACCCTTCGGTGAAATAACGACACAATTGTCAATTATTTTTAATAAAGGAAAGTGTAAAATATTTTGTCTTAGACGATATCGAATGAACAGTTGTTTATGACAAGATTGGAACTAGTTTTCAGTGCTAATCGACTGAAGTGTTCTTTGGATAATTTTTAAACAAAATATTTATTCCGTTTGATATACCGACCTAAATGCTCTTTCGGTCATTGTCGTGACCAAAAGACGATTAAAATTTTTTTTCGGCCGTTTTATCTTTTATAAGGTTGCAGCAGGAAGATTTTTCTTTTAGGAAAAAAGCTAAAAGACTTAATTAGCCTGATGAACAGTTAGCTGATTCGCTTTTACTACCAACCCTCTAAGACTTGAATATTTTAGTACCAATTTTTCTATAAATATTTTTAAAGAAATTATTATTTTATAGTGTTCATACTAGTTTTTTAATTTTTGTTTAAATAAAAATTTTCAGAACAATTTTCGTTTCATTTTTTTTTTAATAAAAAAAAATAAAAAGTTCACAATTATAACATAGTATTATTTCAAATTTCTCATTATTTTAGTTCCATTTGTATACATATATGTATATTTTTAACTTTTGTATTACCAACTCCAAATTATTATCATTACAGAATATGGTTTGACCCACGATTCTGACATACCTGATACCTGCTTTTACCTATTTATATGATTCGTTATTTTCTGAAGCCAATAAATTAAATACGACGTTGACAGATGCCTGTAATGAATTATGACTCGAAATAAAAAAAAAAAAAAATATATTATAAATACTGGAAACGGCAATAACTTCGGTTTCATAAGTATAAGAGATTAAATTACGAGAGTTAAGTCAATATAAAGGGAGGCTTAAGATTTAAGAAGGAAACTTGGGAGAAAAATACCTTCAGCTTTTTGAAGCAAAAAAATATTTATTTCAAAGTACTTACTTGTTTTTGTGTTACAGAATAAAATCGGTATATAACTTCCCCAAACGACTTCTTCTGGAATACCATCTAAGCATGCCGAACTATTACTCCTTACAACTTTCATTTCCTCAGAGGTTACCGTATTGATAATGATTATAAATTCATGGTAGAGGATATGACAGCTACCATAACGATGGGTGTGTAGGTCTTGTGGGTGGACGGATTTGTATGGCTTGTGGGCGGACGTCTAAGGATTACCAATGATCATAAAAACATTTATTACCATAGAATGGAAATTAGAATGCGATACCATTAACTGGCTCAGTTATCCCAAATAAATCACTGGTGCTGTTGGGAAGATGGAAAGATAAAGAAGGAAATGGAAACAATTTGAAGAATCAGATGTAAAATGTTGTAAATCTTTATAGAGGTACAACTACTACCTCCTGTGGGTCAGACCTCTCATCAACTACCTCCTTCTTTCTCCCCCTCCCCCCCAACTCCCTATAAACTGTACATCGTTATGTTATTTGTAAATAATAATTAAAAGTATGGGACATTAAAATTAACATCCACATTAATTAAAAGAAAAATGTGAGCTAAATTGCCGATTGAAATTGTGTTCCCATCTAACTTATAAATTATGAAATACAAGGTAACAATAAAGCCTTGAGAATTATGAATTGTTAAAAAATACCTCCTTTTAGTAGAGCTGCACACTGATGGGTAAAATGGATTTAAAGATAAAAGGTTAAAAAAAAACAACTTTTTTCCCGTATAATCTTAAAGAATTAACTTGAAATATTAATATTTGAATTGAAATATTCTTCAATGAAGAATTAAAATGAAAATAATAAAATTAATGGACAGAAAATTAAGTTCAATGCCTGAGGTTCCAAACCTTTTTCACTCGCATCCTTTTTAGGATTGGAAAAATACGTGGCAACCTTGTAGATGAGCCAAGGACTGTCAAGTATGCAGAAAAAAAGTGCTAAGTAAAGGATGAAATGCACTGCACATTTGATATTTTAATTATATATTGACATACGCTTGTGGTACCCACTTTGGGTACAGCTGGGCTATGCCATGGCCTGTGGAACAAGTAAGGTTCCAATTTCGCACTCAAATTAAATCACTTCCAGTGCTAGGCAGAGCATGAGGTACGCACAGTTGAAGCCAGAAATGAATCAAGAATAATAAAGAAAAAATTGACAATTCGCCTGGTTATTAGAACATTTAACTGTTTTGGATTATTAAATTAATCTGTACGAAGTATATTAATAATACTCTTAATATACTTCTTTTTTTTTTAATACGAATATTTATTTATTGAAAATAATAAAACAAGCTCACACGATCAAGGGCAGAAGGTATTCGAGCCCTAAGTATGCATACATATTCTATGAATTAATAGGAAATTATAAACTGGACTGAAGAAAAGACTGCTGTGGAAACAGTTACGCATAGAAGGACCGAATAGTATTCCTACTCTAATCCGAGAATCTAATTCATTATTAATCTAGATGTCCGCACCCAGTTTCTTACAAAATTTTTGATGAGTTCCAAGAATCACCTACGGTTTTCCTATCACACGCATTCAAACACGCACACGATCGTCGATTATTTTGTCAATACAGTCAAGGGTCAACGGACGGTATTAACCAGTGTTTCGTTTCGTAAGTATATTTTGAAGATATTTCCTCATTTTACTATTAAATTAATTTTTTTTTTATTGTAACTTTTTTAGTAAATGTAAGGCAGTTAATCGCAACTAAATACATGATGAACCATTATTTCCAGGTTTATAAGATGGAAATTCTCCTACTAATGAGAAATTTGCATCTAATATGTCTGGTGCAACTCACATCAATATTATACGAGAAGATGGTTGGGGGTGCGGTCAAAATATAAAACAAATAAGTTTAAATAACTTCTTCTAAAATTAAACTTAAGCAATCTTCTTCTCATATAATTTATCCACGGTCAACTATCTCTCATTACTATTTCTCACATCAATATTTTTTAACTGATTTAATTTTATACCATAATATATGCCATCGTATACTACTTAATTTTTTTTTTAATTTCAAATCACTGAATATTATTATTTTAAATGAGGGCCTTTCATTTAAATAAATAATCATTTATTTTAAATAAATAATTGACCCGTCCATTGTTCATGGAATAGTATACAGTTATCGAGAAACCAAAATGCGCCCTCCGTCCAGCTCGTCTGGACCTGGTCGATGGTTAGTTACTTAAAGTTACTAAGGATTTGTCCTTGGTGTTGGTTCATTGAGTACTGGCAGTACACGTGTCAAACAATTGTCTAAAACCAGACTGGTGGCAATAAATTAAGAATAAAAAATAAATAGTGTTTGACAAATACTAAGATTGTTTGATCAGCAGTATTTATAAGGAAATATTATTACATCTAAAATAAAAACTTTAAAATCTTTTATACTGAAATATAGCTCAAAATAAACTCTAAAGGTAGCATAACAGAACCAATTTAATTAATAAACGGTTATAAATAATTTGAATTTTTACGGAACACAAAAAAAAATTATGTTATGTCACTATACATGGGCTGATAATGACATTCTAGACTTATCGACGTCGTAAAACCACATCATTAAACGGGCAAAAAGTGAATCTAATGCAAAGATCATTAACACTCTGAAACACATAACGATGTTCAAATATTAGACGGATTACTATGAAATATGGCCTTCTAGAGTAAACAGTTTTCTGCTGCTTGTGCAAATACATGTTTATCTACCTTCCTGATTGATAAAACCAATTTAAAGGGGAAAAGGGGAAAGTGACAGCCATTGTTAGAAAGGAAACGGTTGCAAAGATGGTGCTTCAGAGTCAGGACGTACAAGAGGTTGTCAGAAGCTATCTCAAGTCAGATGATTTTGAGATCATCTCCTGTGAAGCAGTGGACCAGAATGGAATAGCTGTAGGGTTTCAAAGCAACGCAAACAAGGCACAAATCAGGTTCAAGACTAGCCGAGGCGAAGACAAACTGGACGTCTTCATAAAGCTCATTCCGGAATCGCCGTACCACAGGAAAATCGTCTTGGAAATGGACAGCTTCAATCGCGAATCCATTCTATTCAACAAGGTATTTAACACATATCACGAGTACCTCAATGATCATTCTATCCCGGCATGCTACTTGGCCAGATCCAACATACAAATTCTGGAAGACATGACGAAGAAAGGTTTCAAGAATAGACCAATCTACGAGACCTTGGATCTACAGCACTGCGAAAAGACAATGAATACTCTAGCTAAGTTCCATGCTCTTTCATTCATCACGGAGAAACGAGAAGGGCGCAAAATGACAGACATAGTTCCTATTATAAAAACAGAAACGGTTATGTCAACGGACAAGAACCATATTGGCAGAAAATTGACTGAGGTGACCATCAAGAGCGTTAAAAGGGTAGCAGAAGAGTACCTAGGGCACCTGCCGTCGGAGGCAATGAAGAAGGCCTTCCACTACCTTGACCACTCCTTCGAAGAGATGAGGAGTTCCAAACTGTACCCTAACGTCCTGTCACACGCCGATATGTGGAACAGCAATATAATGTTCAGTTACGATGAACAAGGGAACGTCGCAGAAGCTTGCATATTCGACTTCCAACTTTCTGCTTACAAGGCTCCAGGCTATGATATACAAGTGTTTCTCCACTGTTGCACAAATAACGAGCTGCGAGAAAGGTACTTGGACCACCTGATGAGGGTATACTACCTCGACTTAACAATGATATTGCGATCTGAGGGGATCGACATCGAAGACCTCATGTCCTGGCAAGATTTCGAGAATATGCTTCAAGAGACTCTTCCAATATCATTAGCTCTGGCAGTTCTTGTCTTAACCTTTGTCCTCACTCCGGAAAGGATTTTGAAAGATGTAATGTCCTGCAACGAAAAATGTAAGGTGTATTTTGAAGAGGACAGAACGGATTACGTTCTAGAAGCATTGGCAAATGACGAAAAATACAAGAGAAGGGTTATCTCAACTATAACAAACTTTATTAATTATTTCACCAAAGAATTATGAAAAAAGATGTAAGTTAACATTTTATTTAATTATAATTGCAATATTAATTGAATAGATGGGTCGAACGAGGATACATCATACATCTTTTCAAGATCTGTTTAAATCGTCAAATGTGTCTAAAAGATCTCCTATAACACATTATTGTATCAAAATATTTTATTTCCAACTCCATCGGCATTCAATGGAGTTGAGAATGAACTATTTAAAACTATAATGTGATAGAGAAGATTTTAAAGATAAATTTGACGCTTTTAATGGAATTTAGAAAAATATGTTACATTGTATCCTTGTTCAGTACGACAATTAAAATGTGAAAATGAGTAGGTTCAAAATTAATATTAATTATTATTATAATGGATTTCTATTAATTTAGAACAAGAAGGAAGCAGGAAGTACTAGGACATCTCAAGATAGGAGTCACAAGATTAACACACTAGTACCACATGACATGGAGAATATTGCCCCAACATATCTCCCGCAGAGTACATTCGTATATCACAATGGACAGCGATGGGTACGAAGCTGAATAGGAAGGAGGCGGAGGTAGGACCGATACAGTACATATTTTGAAGAAGAATACAAATACTGCGAAGAATTCATTTCATTCCTTATAAATTTCAATTTATACCAAAATTTGAGTTTTGATTGTTTTGAGCCAAATTGTGTATAATTAACCTTTGTAACTTTTATACTTAATACAGGGTAAAAATTACTTCAGTGGTTGAATAGCCCGAACTGTTGTAAATAAACGATTTAAAAATCTATTTATTTTATTATAATTCCTTAACTAACTAGATTTAATAATTATTGTAGCAAACTTAGGTTCTTCTTAATTATTTATTTATTAATAGCATTTTAGGTTACTTAGAGGCAAGATTTTAAACTTCTTGCAACTTCAAATTTTTTTTATCCTCAATGTCATTACTAGGGATAGGATTTTTATGGTTTCACATATTTTCACTTGACCATGATATCTTCGATTCCTTACTAACTAAAGATGTTTCAAGACATTTCTGGCCAAAAGAAGCCATTTTTATTTCACATATTTTTAAATATTTGGCCTTTTTTTTACATATTTTGTTGTAAATCACATATTTACTGAAATATTGGCTATTTTTAACATATTTTTAAGGTATTTTGTCCTGAATCACGAATTTCCTTAAATTGATTGTATAATTGTAAATACATTTTTCGCAGCAACTACGTAAAATTCAAGAGAACGTAAGAAACTTAAAAGTGAAATTTATCATTATCATAAATAGTGCGTAAAAATTCTATATCTTCATCTTTGAACACAAATTAAAAGCAGTGGCAATAATAAATTTTCACACAGAATTACATGGAGAATTCCTCAGAATCAATTAAAAAGAGCAAGGGTCTTATTCCTGTAGCATTTTCCTAGAATTTGTTTGTTTACTCCTCAATCCATTTCTCTGTTTCTCCTTCCCATGGTCCTTTCTCATCTTAGTCTTGTTTCATTCCCCTAGTGTAATTACAATTACTGTCTTGTTATTGAACAGCTGTTTTCTCTAAGTACATTTTTTTGTACATATTTTAACATAATTTCTTTAAAATATTATTCATATAATATATAATAAATACATATTTCTGTAACTTTTTTTAAGTTATAAAATTACTAATTAATTAGAAATTTATATTGTTGAATAATTTATTAATTTATAAATACATATTTTTTTAAACATTTGACAATTTATTAGCACATATTCATGTACATATTTCGGATTTTTTAGCACATAAAAATCCTATCTCTAGTCATTACCATAGTCTAGACCAGGGGACTGACTGCAACAGATAATCTGCGATGGTAAGGCTCAAAACTGTGTTGAAGAGGAAGAACCATTCTTAAGTTATTTCAAGGAATCCCAGTTGGTAAACACTCGTCTAGACAAATAGAAGCTTTTTCTTGGGCATGCGCAAAAATATTTTTCTTGTTCCACTTGTATTTTGAAAACGGCTCCTCAGATCGTTCCAAAATCGGGAGATTAGTTTTTCCTTATGCATTCGCGGGAGTAATGTCCATATTTCCAAAACCTCTGACAGGGGTTATATAACGAATTTTTAAAAAGTATTTGTCTAAGGTACCTATTAATTGTCTTTATTTCGAAAAATATAAACAGTTCTCATTGTTAGCAATAATAAAAAGAAAGATAAATAAATAATATTAAAGGATTTTATAAATAAATCAAGGAGAAAAAAGAAAAAGCCCAATTCTAATTGGAAAAGTCGAGACCAACCGATCATTTCCAATTGTATTATGGTTTCGGAAATTTATATTTGTTCTTATGTCAAGAAATCCTTGCATACGAATTTCATGAAAACAGAAATATATATATTTTCGAACATTACAAATATAGAGATTACTTCAACAGGAGGCCATCAATCTACACAAAATTTGGGAACGTATGTAAGGTAGTAAGTTGCGCACTACCAGATAACTGTCTTATGCGTCAGTTTACTTACTGAGCAAGACAACTCTTCAAATATATTCCTAAATACAGCTCGAATGTAATTAAATATCATGATAATATGTTGTTTTAATACGGCCTCATGCCTTGTTTAAGAAAGAATGTAAATCTCTCGTCGATATAGACAATAATTATGTTAAACATCGTAAAATGGTTATTCTATTTATCTTTGTATTATTCGTGTTTATAAAGTTGATATGTGAGCCAATATAATTTATATGGAGTTAAAATACCCAAAACCAGAAGGATTCTCCATCTTTACATTTTGAGCCACTTTTTTTTATGTTGCTCGATTTAACTTGTTTTTTAAAACTCTGAACTATAATTAATAAATTTTATTAATTTCTAATTTAGTATTTGACATTTATTGAATTTTGTAATCATTAAAAATCATCTTATACTTATTTTTGACATGAAATAATTTTCACCCAGGTGAATTCTGAGATACAACTAACTTTTTTTTTCCGGCGCCTGATACCAGTCAAAAATTGAAAGAAATGAAAGTTTTTGTTCCTTCGTAATTGTCAATTGCTGTCTCTTTATGTTAAAAATTATTGCTAATTAGTTTTTTTTAAGTCTTAAACAACTTACTCCACTTATTTTTATAATGCCATAGGCGTTGATGACCAGAGTGTTTTACGCCTCTAAGCAACAATCAACAACTTACTCCACTTTGGTGCAAACGTAAAATAACACGTTTCACAAGTTCTCATAGCCGTTATATACACATACATATACGTCAATTTCAAAGGCAAGAAGATCGATGTTTGTTTTATCTAGACAGCACTGTTCACTTCTTTTTACAAAAATTATTCTAATGTTGAAATATTTAAGTTTATAACAAGAACAAAAAATGTTCATTTCATACGCAGATGATTAAATGAACGTTATTCATCAACACAATGCATTAATATATTAATATAAAACTTATAATT
>NW_027110356.1:18469-21217 GCF_000696795.3 Halyomorpha halys
GTGTCCACGTGGCCATCTTCGTTTGAGGCGCCTCGGGGGATTGTCAGGAATGAAACATTAAGGTCTTTATGGATGATTTTATTTGTGACAAAGTAAGGAGCAATGAGGATTTCACGAAGGATTGGATACGAGAGGAATTCGAAGGTTTAGTGGAACCCAAAAGCTCAACTCAGTATGCCCAGATTGGCCTTATTACAGTCATGTAGATCAGTCTTCTGTAATAGATTGGAAGTTTAGACCGTTTGTCTAGTCAGTGCTGTAATACACTTATGAAATAAATTTAACTATTTACATAGATAACATATATATTTTTAATCATCAAAATAACTACTAATATTGCTAAATGTTTTTCTTATATTTATGAGAGATAGTTGACCGTGGATGATAAATGAGGAGAAGATGGTTGGGAGTGCAGTCAATGAAATTTCATTGACCGCACCCCCGACCATCTTCTCCTCATTTTTCTTATATTCTTCATAATAATGACTTTTAATTATTCAATTTAAAATGTCTCTGTTCTATTCATGGTAACAGTTAATACTTTTTGTTTTTATTAGACAAGATAATCCAAATATCACAGCAATTTGTGTATATATACTCAAATGAAGCAATAGTATAAGGCGGGTGGGTCAGCTAGTTCCTCATATTAACAGTTACTGGGGCCGCTATTGCCTCTCTATTACTAAAGAGCACTTACCCCTACCACCACTCACTACTATGAGCAGATATAAACAGGACATTATCAAGAGGATGGGTTCCCACGTCCTGGGTCCTTAATCCGATTAGCTAAGTGCCGTATAGGAGAGAATATTGCCGGTTGCAAGTCTACTCAATCACTAATCTCCTTCCCTAAAATAATATAACCTACTCACAACTACTATGAACAGGTTAGGCTAGCTGGGCTCAGTTAAAGTTGTTATTTTCGATTTCCATATTGGAATATTCACCTTAAGTAATACAAATAAATGGACTTTCTTTCAAAATGTTGAGGTATATTTTGAAGCCCATTTGGACGATGAAAGAATTTTAATTTTTTATTTTTACATGAATTTTCACGCAGGATGTAATTGGATGAAGGTAATAATCCAAAACTACCTTATATCACCTAACATCATACCAAAAAATTAATTAAATCCTGGCTTACGCCGTGACGACATGGCCTTACGTAGTAACCAAGAAGACACCGAATGACTCGCATATCGCCTTGCACGTAAATGAAGATACAACAAAACATTTTATTGTAAGCCGAAACATCCACCCCAACAACAGAGTCTGAGTGGATTGCAAATCGTTTTCAAAAGTAGACAGTTTCATTTGAACTTAACCTCGGCTCCACAAGAACATAAATAAATTATCAACAGACTGAGAGAGAGGCCAAACACCAGAAGAATAGAGAGAATCGAATAAGATGTGAAACTGGAAAGGAGTAGCCCAAAAGAGGCAGAAGAGGTTGCTGGTTCGAGCGGCCACATATCTGTCAGGTAATTAGATCTATCGGAAAAAAAATTAAGATTAGTGGGAATGACTAGATCAAAAAGTACTTTTATGTTAATCTACGTTCCCAGAAACCACCATTTCCATTATTAAGGACTACTCAAATCTCTCACTTAGAAACTTACCTTAACTATTTAAAAAAACAAAAATCGTTTTATAGTCAATTCTACTTGTTTTTGATGAAAGCCATTCTTTGAACCGATCTGAATTCAAAGTGAAAATTCAGTAAAATGAGAAAATAGCCCCGTAAATTTCTCTTATCGTTCATATTAGATATAAATTATGAATGAAATAAGAATAGGATGAATGAATTCTGAAAAAATTTCTATTTGTAAAGCTGTGATCATTAATATATTTTTGAGAGACAACGAATAAAGGAACAAACAAAGAAAATAGTTATTATTGGGATCAACTAAAACGTTAATTTTATTCAAGGCAATTATAGTCGTGAAAATAAATTATTGTAAGATACCCCTTATATCTATTGTCGGATGTTGAAGGTATCAAGGTGTCCTTTATGTTCCAGGATGCTCCATGTTAAGATACGACCCTTTCCTTTTCGGCAAGAGATATGAATACCTTGTATTCCGCGATAAGATTTTCCATCCTGCTCGGAATGGTAATGTCGTTCCGAGGCGACGGAATTAGAATCCCCTATTCCATTCTCCTCCGCATAACATTATTTCCTCCCTTTTTCGGTAGCCTAGGAGAGAATAGAGGCCAAGAAGGAGATGAGAAAATGGAAAACTTGGCGGCTTCTGTAAAACTAAATTACGCAAGAATAGAAGGATGTTTTCTGGATAGGACGATAGAGCGTGTCCCAAGCCTCATTTGCTCCCATTCAGTTCATTGTAGGAGGAAGCTAGTTTTACATCAATATTATTCCAGTAGTAACCTTATTAGTAACCTGATACCAGATTATTCTCAAATTGAGGGATAGGTTAAAATAAGCTTAATCTAAAACTAAGCTTAAAACTCAATTTACTTAAAACCCACACAAAACAGTTAAAATAATATGATATCAGTTTATTTCGGAAAAAAAGCCTCATAAATTAATAACAAGTAGTGTTAAGGTTACTAAGTCAACATTATGTGTTTTATTAATTTTAATGTAAATTATATTTAAAATAATACCTATTTGTATTTCTCGTATTATAAACTTAACACAAGAATGAGAACTATTTTTATTGTTAAAGTAAGCCAGTTAAACATCAACCTTAGCGAGTCGGGTGGAATTTGATTGCTTACGCCCTT
>NW_027110356.1:21762-21984 GCF_000696795.3 Halyomorpha halys
TTTTTTTGCTTACATGAATAAGATATACTTTTATGTATTCAGATTTTATTTTATTTTTTATTTCTCTCTCTCTCTCTTTTTTTTTAAATACAGAATCATGAAGTTCCTAATAAAAGTTTTTTGATTTATTACAATATTTCTTTTAGGCAGATTTACATTTGTTTTTTTTTTAATTTTTTCAAAATACCAGCACATGCTGAGATAGGACAAAGCTCTTCTTAG
>NW_027110356.1:24429-25665 GCF_000696795.3 Halyomorpha halys
ATCTCAGTAACAAACTACTCAATTCCATCATAGTTTACGAGTGAACTAGAAATTTATCTAATACAAATTTAATTGTTCATTTGTTTCTTATCTAAGTTATTAAAAAATTCTTTACCGATGTACAAGGTGTTCTGGGAAGGTTTAAAGCTATAGAAATTTATAACTGTTTGGCTTAACCAATAGAAAGCTGATGTGTGGGGTAAAAGGGCAATAATTTAAATTGACTACTACTCTAATATCGACAAAAAATCTCCTGACTGGTTGCGCCTCGTACTGAAATTACTTAATAAAAAGTATACCCACCTCTTAGAAGAGGCTCATCAAAAATGTTTTATTAACAAAATCCGATCTTAAATCAATAAATTCAGACCGCTGGTGTTCCTCAAGATAGTATTCTCGGTCCCATCCTCTACACTTTCTATACCGCTGACATCCCAACTAACCCTATCCTTACCACATATGCCGCTGTTACCACCTGTATGCTTGCAGTTAATAATAAACCTTTAATTGTATCCCCAACTCTCCAATCCCATATCACAGCCCTTCAAGAATGGTCTCGTAATTGGAGGATTAAAATAAATCCCATTAAATCACCTTTACCTTTCGTTGTAAACCTACCGATTGCCCTTTAAAAATGTTGCTCTTACCCCAGTCGAATAGATCCGCTACCTTGGATTACATCTGGACAAACGACTAACCTGGAATCTTCACACAAGACTGAAAAGACAGAAACTGCACGTCGATTTCGACTATTACAGCACTTATTTGATGAACGGTCCAAACTTCCAATTCATTACTAAAGACTGATCTGCATGACTGTAATAAGGCATATCTGGACAAACGGAGTTTAGCTTTTGGGCTCAAGTAAGCCTTCGAATTTGTCTTTTATCCAGTTCTTCGTAAACTCCTCAATACTCCTTACTTTGTCACAAATAAAATCTTATAAAAAAACCTTAATGTTCCATATGTAACCTATCCAGCCCGAACCGGATACTATTCCTTCTATTATAAACTCCCTAACCACCCAAAACCAATTAGTTTCTAACCTTGTATAAAATAGGTACGATAGATACAACCTCCTATAAGCTATATCCTATAAGCTCTCGATTAAGTCTATGGCATATTCAGCATTGTAGGCTAGATTGACATCACTAGAGCAATCGTGTACTTAAATTAAATTTATTTTAACATTAATTAACCAATTTATACTGAGTTACTCAGTTTAAGTAGATGACT
>NW_027110356.1:25715-27513 GCF_000696795.3 Halyomorpha halys
AATGTTGCTCTTACCCCAGTCGAATAGATCCGCTACCTTGGATTACATCTGGACAAACGACTAACCTGGAATCTTCACACAAGACTGAAAAGACAGAAACTGCACGTCGATTTCGACTATTACAGCACTTATTTGACAAACGGTCCAAACTTCCAATTCATTACTAAAGACTGATCTGCATGACTGTAATAAGGCATATCTGGACAAACGGAGTTTAGCTTTTGGGCTCAAGTAAGCCTTCGAATTTGTCTTTTATCCAGTTCTTCGTAAACTCCTCAATACTCCTTACTTTGTCACAAATAAAATCTTATAAAAAAACCTTAATGTTCCATATGTAACCTATCCAGCCCGAACCGGATACTATTCCTTCTATTATAAACTCCCTAACCACCCAAAACCAATTAGTTTCTAACCTTGTATAAAATAGGTACGATAGATACAACCTCCTATAAGCTATATCCTATAAGCTCTCGATTAAGTCTATGGCATATTCAGCATTGTAGGCTAGATTGACATCACTAGAGCAATCGTGTACTTAAATTAAATTTATTTTAACATTAATTAACCAATTTATACTGAGTTACTCAGTTTAAGTAGATGACTTGTGACCACAAAATTACTATTGAATCTCGACATTCCTTGTAACATCAACTACCACTGTGACATATGATATGTATGAGAGGCACAAGCTGGAATTTTTTAACTTGAAGTAATTTCTTTTGTCGGCATAACAAAGGGCCGCCGGGCCTAGACAGAGACCCGATCAGGAAAACATTTAAAGTAATGTACAGTGATATATAGATAACAGAGAGTATGCACCCCCTGGGTACGATTGACCGTGCAGGCAGAGATGAACAAATAAACAGCCCTTATCTTACACGTGGCCACTTTAAACACCTCGGGGAAAATATAGTCAAAGAAGAAAGCCGCCTTAATTTAAACATGAAAGGTAGAAAAAAGACCGACTCTCGTCGAAGGTCATTGGATCTTCTCACCCCCTCTGAACATAGAAAAACCAATCAAAGAACAGAAATCAAAAGAAGGAGGAGTCAGAGGGAGAGGGGAGAAAATAAGCAAAATAGGCAAGAGGAACACAGTTGAGCACAGGGTGGGACAGAACGACAGTTGGACACAGTCTGGGAGAGATGGACACTTGAAGACAGACTGAGGGAAGATCAGGGGAAGACCAGTTGGAGGCCAGAGGAGGAAGTCACCATGGAAAGGATTCAGCAACGGCCGCCGGAGCAAGGGAGCATAGCGAATATGGACGCTCTGCCGCGACAAATGTCAAGCCGACCGACGTACCAAAATAAGTAAGACCTTTTATGTTGTAATTTGAATGGCAATGATAGTATTAATAACTTAGAGCCAGTATAAATATCAAAGATCCCAACTGGTACTTCTCAATTCATTATATAATAATTAAATTATAAGGAAACAAGTCTACCATGCTCTCTCATAATATTATTTTTGCTAATACACATATAATTGTAAATATAAAATATGTAACAAAGACTTTAATTTATAATTAAGAATCCCTGCATGCCACCTCATATATAATAGCATAGTAAATTGGTGAACACGATACCATTGGAAAGGAACTCAAATGATTAATTATAGATATTCATATCTAGCATACCATGGCGAGAGGGTCCATATGGTATCTAGTGTTTGAATTAAATATAGCGCTGCCTTTTTCAGTCGGTTCCCATCAGGAACCGATAGAGATACATAATACAAATAAATATAAATATATAATATAAATACATGAATAGATGAATAAATTTCAATATAATAC
>NW_027110356.1:28073-29530 GCF_000696795.3 Halyomorpha halys
ATTGACATCACTAGAGCAATCGTGTACTTAAATTAAATTTATTTTAACATTAATTAACCAATTTATACTGAGTTACTCAGTTTAAGTAGATGACTAGTGACCACAGAATTACTATTGAATGGCGACATTTCTTGTAACATCAACAACCACTGTGACATATACATTTCTACTCTTTACAACTGTCTTGTCCACACAAGTTTCTGAACTGCGTAAATATCCTCTCAATCAGGCCATAATTTAGAAATGTACAACCGGACTCTGAGGGCACTCCAAGGAAGCTGTCTACAGGCACGTATCGGATCTCTTAGTCAGCGAGGGTGGAGTGGCGTGCTCTTTAGCTCAAAGGCTCTGTTGGCTTGTGTACCCAGGGGTATATAATCGAATGTTCACAACAAAGTACGTCAAGATTTATGCGAAATTCCAATTAAATGTAAGAATCTACAAAACTGATGTACTTTCTATTCACATTCATGGATGCGAAACGTAGCTGCTTACATTAGAGGTATTCATGATATTATGTTGAATGTAAAATGTTTTATCTTGTTAAATGTTATAAGTATAGAATTGTTAAATATTAAATGCATAAGAGCTCCAAGCGGATTTTTGAGGCAACTTGTTTTATAACCTTTTCTTTCAAAACTTCATGTTATTGTTTATTTCTTAGTTTTGATTAACGTAATTAATTGCCTAAATTAAGTGAAAAGTAGAAGTTATGTGAAAGTTTGGCTACAGAATGCCTTGTTGATCTTACAACTTGTGAGAAAGATAACCAAGATGAGCTAATTGATAACTATCATTACATTATTATTATTGTCATCCATTCCTTTATTAGTTTTAAAAACATCCAAAACAATACTAACACAATCAAAACTCAAACTACGAGCAAGTAACCTAACACAAAACCAAACAAAACGGTAACGAGCTCAACTGGTCTGTTGCATGACGTCATTCTCGATTTAGCAGACCTAGTAAAGAACTCTCAACTATGTTGTATGTTATATCGTACTGTTTAAAAAAAAACAAAAAAAAAACACGAGAAATAACACTTAGAAAAAAAAATTATTTATATTATAACAACTTAATTTTTATTTTATACATCTATTCATCACCAAAACCTCCATTTGTTCCTTATAAAGTTTGCTTTGCTAGAGACAATACTGTGAATATTCAAGCGAAAGAGCATTTTTTAAAAAAATTTCTAACCCTTTTCAATTTTTAAAAACGAACTGTCCATCTCATTATAATTTTTTTTTTTTTTAGTGAATTGTACTGAAATAAACATTAAATAAATTAATTATTCGTATCCTATACACTTGGCAATGGAGATATAAGACATAATAGGTAACAGATTTGTCTAAATCCATGATTTCAAAATTTTACCTATAATATCATGGGATGTAAACAACGATGAGAATAATCTAAATAAGGACTGATGAATTTTTCTAAACTGCTTTATT
>NW_027110356.1:29720-44117 GCF_000696795.3 Halyomorpha halys
AGATCAAAAGCTTTCGCTTGATAAGGGTTAAGAACGTTCTAAAAATAAGATACCGCTTTATACGAAGCATTTTGTAATTATAGCCAAGGTTAAGTTTAAGGTTAATAATTTTAAGATATAATAATAAGTGGAGGTAAATATAAAATATAAATAAATCCTAAAACAGATAAAATAAATAAAATGCTACAGCGTACAACTTCTTCGTGATTAGTCGATTGGAAGACACCTTGATAAGATTCAATTGACAACCAATTAACGTAGAAATTAACCGCCCTAACTAACGAGAAGGGACGGCAGGTAATTGGTCGACTCCATTTTATTAGGGGGAGAGAGTCTTAGGGGATGGAGGGAGACGTTCCTTCAATTCACAATTCAATACAAGTCTGTGAGTTATTAAATAATAGATAAATTAAAATAGAAATTAGTCATATCATGTAAGCACGTGCGTCTTCCTGTATAAATTGCAACTTAAGGGCGGGTCCATAAATTCTCTTTGGGTGGAGCAATAAATAACATTTGGTGCGGTGCGGGCATTACACAACTTTCAGTTACAACCCTAAATAGATCCCTAAATTTTGTGGAGACTCCCTGAAATTTTTGGCCAGAGAAGGTGAAAATTATTTTTTTTTTAGTTTTTATTTTCCCGTTGTTGAACTCGTTCGTATTTTAGGATTCCTCAGGCGAGAATAACGAATATAATTTTATTTTCCTCCCAAGAAAGCAACAGTTGGACAAAAGATAACGACACGGAATGGGGAAAGAGTGGTCGCAGCTTTTCCCGTTATTATATATTTTTTCTACTTTATTTATTCATGGAACTCTTTGATGTTTTGTATATATTAATAGTTCCTTGACTCAATTTGTTGTTGAATGCATTTATTGTTAATGCTAATAATAAGATTTTTTTCCGATTAAACAAAATTAAAGGTACTATTACGTTCGTCATGGGGAAATAAAAACACTGGCGATATATGTTTGACGGGTGGGCATGGTTTTGAGAAGGTGTCTGGTGTTTGGTTTTTGGACACGTTACGATTGTTCAATATGAAGTGGTGATAGTTTATCTTTATACTTCAATGGACGGTGATTAACTCTAGAAGTGTGGATATAGTGCAGTGCAATGGCAACGTTTCTTCAGAACATCCTGGTCCTGGAGTCGCTCAAGGACTATCTGGGGTGCGAACTATTTTTATTTTATGTTCCTCATTTGTGTAAAGTGTAAATTTAGTTAATAAGGTTAAGCTAGGGCATTTACGCTAGGGTTAAATCAATCTATAAGTTTTGTTTGTTTTATTTATTGATAAGAATTCTTTTTTTTACTTTTTCATTCTGTGTACATATATTTCTTTTTGTTATTAAACTTTAGTGCATATTGTTTTGCTGTTCTTTTTTATGCATATACAATGCTTTTAACTTGTTAATTTACTTATGTTTCTTTGTTGTTCGCTTAATATTATGATAATTCAATAGGTGGGTGGGTTTCACCCCTAGCTTTGCTGTTATCAACATTTAAAGGTATTCACCAGTGGACAGAGATCAATAATTGTTTATATAGTAGTAGTAGTTATATTGTGGGCATATTGAAGTAATCGTTTATTTCCAAGGGGAAAAAATAACCTAAGGCGCCTAAGGAGCGATTTAATCTTTCTTGTTTTTCCCCCTTTTTTGCGATTATTTTTTTTTACTTTAACTCACCCCCATCTCCGCTGAGCGTGGGCAAGTATAAACGATGAATATATAACTAAAGATAAATTAAAATTTGTGGTTGCAGTACTTTACAGGAAGATTTAAATTCGCTAATCAAGCCTAGTTAAACTATTTCAATGAGGATATGATCAAGCTGTTATTAATGACTATTTAATTCTAAAATGCCATTGCGAGTTTAATAAAAATCGTTAGAGTCGTTTTTCGAGAAAATCGATTCTACTAAGTGGCACTTACAATAATTCCATTTTACTAAAATAGTTGTTGTCACATCCCAGGTATATTTAAAATTAAAATCTGTACATCTACAACCCATGAAGAGTAAGGAGTTCAGTTCTTTGTAAGGAAATAATGTTACTAAACCAACGGTTGTGCAAGGAGGGGATTTGGTCACAATCAGGCTCGACCGTCAGATTTTTACCCAATGTTTGAGGCTGGGTGGCTCCAGAAGGGCTCCAGAACCCACAGGGTTGAGTCATGGCACATCCCATGCATATACCTGCCTTAAATATATAATTTCAGTTTCTAACGGTTTTTCGTTTTTTAGCAAGGCTATTCAAAGATACAACTTTTCGAGAATAGGTTTTTCTTTGGACTCAAAACGTTTATTTTCTTTGAAAACTCGAATTTGGAATTTTTCACGATTGCTATATTTTCGCTCACGGTATATTACATATATAGGTGTGTGAAAGTAAAATACTTTTTAATGCTCTATGTATGATTTAACTTCTTAATGTTTCAAATCTAATAAATGTTTTATGTTTCACATGAAAACCGGAATCCTACTTATTTACATGAAATTGAAATCTGTCACCGATTCATACTTCATTAAACTCATTTGGTTCAGTTGTATAAAACTTAATTAATTTCACTTACCTATTATGATATGCATAGTGAGGGGAGGTATCGCGATTCAAAAATTTGGAAATCGGGTTTTCAATGGATATCCTGTCGTATCCAATCCTTACAATCCAAAATCCTTCGAAAAATCTTCAATGGTCCTTACCTTGTCAGAAATAAAATCATCCATAAAGATCTTAGTGTTCCATATGTAACTGATCTAGCCAGAACCATATATCAGTCCTTCCATTATAAACTCCCTAACCACCCAAACCCACTACTTTCCCTTTCTTCCTCTTCCATTCCTGATGATCCTCCGAGGCGCCAGAAAAGATTGCCTTGATACCTTCTAATGTAGAAATATTATTATAATACTGTTATTTTCTCAACATGTCTGTAGCATATCATAGTGATCTCACATCAAAACATCAAATTTCCTAGATGTATTTTTATGTAAATACAGTTGTTAATATCATTAAATAAATAAAATAAGAAAATAAAGGATTTTTAACGGAAACTCAAGATTTGATATCTTTGGATTCCGAATAATCTAATTTTGCAAAATCATTTGAGCGTAAGCGAAGGGCCCATCTAAAAAATGAAAAGTTGCTTGAAACTGAAATTAAATATTCAGAGCATGTGCATGACTGGGATGTTAAAAAACTTTTTCGTTAAAATTGATCCGAAAGTGCCTCTTTATAAAATTCATTTTAAAAGGAGGTAAGTCTTATCCTAATTAAAATAGTCTGGCAGGACTTAAATGCGGGCTTTTTTATTTTAAAAAATTCCTCTCTAACATCTTTAATTTTGTTTAATTGAAATCATTAACCATTTTAATTTTTTACAAATACCTAAAGATGGATAAATATAAACTATGAAAAGATTTGATATTTAACTTAAGTAGATAATAGGAAAGATTTTTTTTTCTAGGTTGTAGACATAGTTCCACCAAAAATTAAAAATTAAAGGAGTAATAATAATAAGAGTACCTCCATAGGCATAATAATGTGGTGAAAAGTTTTCACAAGGCCTTAACGGATAAATTAAGCCTAATTATAAGTATAACCCAAGTAAGATACTTTAGTACAAGAGCCGGGAAGAAAAAAAGGCAGTTATCTCACCCCAATTTTATTACTTTAATGAAAACTATGAATAATTGCTAGTCAAAATTGATGAGTCTGCGAAGTTTAGGTAGGGGGAATAAAAAACGACGGCTGTATAAAAATCATAAAAAAACACTATATTTCATTCGGAGCTCTATATCTTAAAAAATACCAACAACACTAGAAAATCAAAGAGAATATTATTTAAAGAAGAGTAAATTTTCTGATATATTAGCCCCAAAAAAGCTATTTACGTCCAATAGTTTTTCCAATATTGTCCCTGTAATAATTTTTCATTGATTTATTCAATTCGATAAATGATTAAGAACAGAATGTAAATTTTAGTAAGCTGTTATATTTTAATTTTTTATGTCATTGTTTCGAATGTTTTCAACTGGAACAGCCCTGATAAAGCTCTATAAAGTGGGACGAAACGTCAGTAAATAGTCATTAACTATTTTTTGTTTTAAATATAAGAAGATGGTCAGGGTTGCGGTCAAAAAATATACAAATAGTTTAAAACTATTTTAATGTCCGACGTTTCGCCCCACTTTGCAGGGCTTCATCAGGGCTAAAAGATACAAAAAAAATACTGAGAATATTACAACAATAAGATACAATAAGATAATTTAAGCTAGAATAAATATTATGTAAACAAAAAGTGATAATAAATTACATATAAATAAAAGGAAGGAATACATAAAATAGTATCAATATAAAATAAACTTTAATAAACAATGATAAGAATAAAAAATAAGTCACAATGGCAAGAGTAAATTTTTTTTAAAAAAATACGTAAAATAAAAAAGAAGAAAGTAAAGATTAAATCTCATTATTTTTTCCCCGTATTGTTTTTGTTTTACGTACGTCTCCTGTGCTTTTTTAACTGTGTATTTTACGTATTTTTTTAAATTTTTACTCTTGCCATTGTTACTTATTTTTTACTCTTATCATTGTTTATTCAAGTTTATTTTATACTGATACTATTATATGTCTTCCTTGATTTTATTTATATCTAATTTTTTATCACTTTATTTTTACATAATATTTATCCTAGCTTAAATTAACTTATTGTATATCTTATTGTTGTAATATTTTGTTGTTTTTTTTGTATATTTTTTGTTTTCTTTTGACCGTACCCCTGACCATCTCCTTCATAATTTGTTGTATTTTTAAATTTTAGACATAACGTTGTAAAAGAAAAAAAATTAACAATTTTTCAACCATTAATATAATATTTTCGTTTCTTCTCTGAAAATTTAGGATTTGGAAAAACGGTAGGTAAAAAACAGCAATCAGTACGGTAAAGTGTAGTACATTGCAATAATTTAAAAATGTCTGTTCTGAAACGACTCAAACGGTTTCAACTCTTAAGCTGGGAGCTGGGTAAAGGTAATGTTAGGCCTGCACTGCACCAGATTTTCGCCAATTGCAAATAAGCTTTCATATAATCAGAGTCTGAGAAGAGTAACTGATAGAATGGAATGGGTTGTGCGATTTGCAATGGTGATTCACACTGCTCTAAGATATATACTGGTAAAGTTGAGCTTAGAGGAAAAGTTTGCAGGTAAACAAACATTCAGAGGCCGGAGCTAAAAGCTTCAGGAATCGGAACGGCACAAAGAGTTAAAAGTAAACATTGTTCTTCAATCAGCTGGTAAAATATTTGCCAACAGGGAGCACTCTTGGCCGCAGATCAAATTGGCAATGGCCTTCTAGAGCGTAGTGAATTGCCGAGGTATATTCCAAGATTATATACTCTTTAATAATAGATATAAACAAACATACCTTTAAATTAAGAAAATTAAATATAGTCTCCTATTAATAAATTTCAGTCAAGAAAGCAATTAAGAGTCGGAATTTTCTTCAAAGTAATCTTCCATTTATTATTAAACATTTTAATTTGAACGGCTCATTTATTGACTTCATTTTTGTCAATTTCATTGTAATAAACAAGGAAATTTCCTTTTTTTTTTTTGTTATTTACAACTAAATAAAATTATATAAAACAAATAAATTTGTTATTAGATATAAAATAACATGATCATATGGAAAATCTACTCATAGAACTCCAATTACGTTACTAGAGAAGTAGATCTCGGGGCCATCTTCTCTTCAGACGCCTAGGGGATTATCAGGTATTGTCAGGGTAGAAACAAGTAGGTTTGGGTAGTTGGGAAATTTATCATGGAAGGATTGGTAACTGGTTCTGGCCAAATAGGCAGCATGTGGAACATTAAGGTCCTGATGGATGACTTGATTTGTTACAAAGTAAGGAGCATAATGGATTTTTCGAAGGATTTCGGACTGTAAGGATTGGATGCGAGAGGCATTCGATGGATTAGTGGAGCTTCAAAGCTCAACTCCGTATGTTCAGATAGACCTTATTATCAAGTAGATCAATCTTTTGTAATGGATTGGAAGTTTAAACCGTTTGTCTAGTAAATGTTGTAATAGTCGGAATCGACGACCAGTTTTGTATCTTTTCAGCCTTGTACGAGCATTCTATTTCAAGCAAGTAAATAAAAATAAAAATCTTAGCAATTCTGAAGAATCGATTCCGATAACACCGTTCTACCATACACGTTTTGGTAATCTCTTAAAACGCTTGCCAGTCGGATAAGCACTGATAATCCTTCAATGAGTCATATTGAAAGAATTAGCTGTATATTTCTTTAGCCATAATATTATAACCTCAACTATTTATAGATTGCATTTCACTCGATGTTTCGTGTAGCCGTCTAAATTCTTCACCCTCTCCTCCTCTCCATTTCTGGTGAACTCATCCTACATCAGTCTTACTATTTTGAAAGAGGAAATATATAAGTTTTCAGCGGTACAGGAGCAGCCATTTATAAAAAGAAAATTTAGGTAAAATAGAAAATGAAATTTGATAAAATTAATACCAGATCTGTTTAACACTTATCACCAATTTTCTTCTTAATTCGAGACAAATCAGACAAGCCAATTTAGAAGAACGTCTCTGTCAAGAAAAATATGTTTACGCATGCGTCAGCAAAAGTAGTGGACGAAATCTCATAAACTCGTTAAGGGATTTGATCAACTCCATAATCCCTGAAAATTTCATCAAAATCAGATAAAAGTTTCAATAGCTTTTACTTCAGACAAACATTTCCGGTTCCGAGGACATAATTTTTTTTTTCATTTCTTTTGGAAAAATCTTTCCTACCTTCGAGAGTGAGAAAGCCGAAGTAACTTGGTGGAAAATAGTCCACAATAAACAATAAATGAATACAAAATATTAAAGAATTTTTGGAATAAAGAAAATAATAATTGATTTTGATGGGAAAAATTGAGGCCGCCTATTCTTTCTTTTTGTATTAGAAATATATATTTTTAAACTAATAAGAGACCGAATTCTATGAAACCGTGGCTTTTTGCACATTTATAGCATGTGAGAACAACCACCATCAATAATTTCGACTTATAGTTTTCTTTTTCATATACACTGGTCTAAAAATAAGTTCATATCTTGTAAACACATACACCCTACTTTTAAACAGGAATCGACATCTCGTGAAATCATACAGATACGATCACATTCGATATCAGGAATCTGTTCCTTTTAATTGCTTAAAAAATTTATTAATTTTAAATCCGGAAATATTTAAATGCTAGGAGCCTATTTATTGCACTCAAAGTTATTGTTAATAAACGTTTTCATTTCTTCAAAAAATGAAATTGAGGCACTTTTTCTCTCCTAAGTAATCGGTAGATAATAATAGACTTCTGGGTAATTTATGGCCATCTATATTACCAAATGATGACATCATAATCTCTTAAGTCATTATTGAAGAACAGTGTTGAATAAAAATAAATACAAACGATCCCAAGCAATAATATATCCGCGTCATATACCCTTTAATATTGTTCCGCTTATTCCTTTTTTGAACAGATATGAATAATTTAGAAACAAAACTAAGTGGAATCCTCATAAAAGATTCACGCAACAAGAAACTTCTCGCTGATTTTTTTTACTTCGATAAATCTTTCTACGGATCTTCATTCCAATTTATCCACTAAAAGATCATCTACATGATCTTCAGTATACTTTCTCATACGAGGTTGAAGAGTAGGTTTGTACGAAAGGATAACCAGTCTCATTAAAAATTATTTTTGTGTTGGATAAACCGTTTATTGAAAGAAGGTTTTAGAGTTTATAACAGATAAAGAAACAATTCTGCTGGGAAAAAATTTCAATATTTACTTAGGCTATATAAAGGACAGAGTAAATGTCAAGAAAAAGTAAATATTGAAGTATTTCTTACTTATCCCCTGAAGGTACCTTACTTTACATACCATAGTAAAGTAAAAGTAAATTCTCCATATAAAATTATTTTAAGTGCAGCAAGTGTGCCAAAATGAAACCAGGCATGAAGCAATCCAAGCTCTTTATTGAAATATCAGAGGAAAAGGCAAAATTTGACCTTAACCTTACTAGAAATGAACTGAGGACGATAACAGGACTCCTCACGGGCCACTGCCCCCTCAAATATCATCTTAAGAAGATGAGGCTGGTGGAGGATTCCACCTGCCGTCTATGTATGGAAGATGAAGAAAAGGCACAGCACATTCTGTGTGAATGTGAAGCCCTTGCATTCAGAAGACTACAGTATCTGGGACAGGACAAAATGGAGCCTGAAGACATTTCTAGAACAAACCCAAAAGAATTATTGAGCTTCGTAAGAAGCATAGGATATCTAGTGGATAGAGGGGTAACTCACAAAAGATCCAATTGGGTCGAATTGACGATGGGATTCCTGACCCTAAGTGTGATAATAATAATAAGTGTGCCGAAATATGAGCAATTTACGTTCAATAGTTCTCGCGTTTTTTTTTTTTACCATAAGTGAATTACTTTTAGTGAATATCAGAGATACTGCTGATAAGATTCGTTATCTTGGACTACATCTTGACAAACGGCTAACCTGAAATCCTCACACAAGACTGAAAAGACAGGAAACTGCACGCAGATTTCGACTATTACAGCACTTACTAGACAAACGGTCTAAACTTCTAACTCATTACAAAAGGCTGATCTACATGACAATAATAAGGCCCATCTGGACATACATAGTTGAGCTTTGGGGCTCCACTAAACCTTCGAATTCCTCTTATATCCACTCTTTACAATCCATAATCCTTCATAAAATCCTCAATGCTCCTTATTTTGTTACTAATAAAACCATCCATAAAGACCTAACTGTTCCTTATGTAATCGATCTAGCCCGAACCCGATATTATTCCTTCCATAATAAACTCCCTAACCACCCAAACCCACTAGTTTCTAACCTTCCATTCCTGGCAATCCTCCGAGGCGCCTGAAAAGAAGACGGCCTCGTGACCTTATAATGTAAACTGTTTTTAGAGTTCTACTACTGGGTAGTTTCTTTACATATTGTATCATTATGTCATTATGATCAAATTTACTTGTTGTATTTTTTATACTGTTATTGTAAATATTAATAAATAAATAAAAAAAAAAAGTTGTGGGATTCTATAGTCACATGTTTCATTCACAACCTCCTCTCCATAGCAGTAGAGGTCGCTAAGTATCGGAAGCCTAGTCAAGACACTCGCAATAAAGAAGATATAGTGAAAAATTTAGTGGGGTGCGCGAACCACACATCACTTACTATAAAAATTCAAATTTTAAGGTGAAAATAACGAATATAAACTTTTATGAATGCCGTTGCATCTTAAATCGTTATTTAAGATAAGATAACAATGTTGTTTACTCATTAATGCGATCAGAATGTATCGCTCTCAGATTTTTCCGATTCGAACTCCTGTCGCTAATTCCTTTTTTTTTCTCTAAAATTATTTGTTATATCCTTCAAAATCTTGTATCGATCTATTGCTCATCAATTTTAACAGATTATTTACTTCAAAATAATTTTTTTTTTTTTTTAAATTCTGCATTCAAACTCAAAATTAGCTAAACTAATTTAATGAGGATAACCCCAATCTGGTATTAAAGAGCACTTATTGTAAACAGATTTGCCGACTTCAATGAAAATCAGTAGAGCTGTTTTTGTGGAAATCCTAAAAATGTGTAAAATCGATTTAATCGAAAATGTTTCTGTCACATTCCAGATATATACTCACTGACCTTTTGGGAGACAAGGTTTTTTGGGGTCAATCTGGAGAGGATTTCAAAACGTGAATTTTAATCGATGATTTATCAATTCATCAACTTGAAAAGATTAGTTATTTCCAAATAAATAATTTTTTTTTTGAAAATTCGGTATTCAAACTCAAAATTAATTAAACTGCTGAGGAGGATAACCTCAATGTGATATTAACATATTTACCGAGTTTTAACTAAAATCTTTAGAGCTGTTTTTAAAGAAATCCTAAAAAAAAGTCAAATCGATTCGCTAAAGTCGATTTAATCGAAAATGTTTCTGTTTGTCTGTGTTATATAATAAATAATTTCAGTTTTCTGTTTTTGAGCTAGGCTGTTCCCAGGCACTGAAACAAACACAGACCCTTTGCGAGACAAGGTTTTTTGGAGTCAATTTGAATTTTCATCAAAAACTGGAATTATAAATTTTTCAGGATCGATTCGCTAGAGTGGCACTTACGGTTGATCGATTTAATCGAAAAAGTTATTGTTACAGCCTAGGCATACCCTGACTATGTAATTTCAGTATTTTATTTTTCGTTTTTAAGCTAGACTGTACACACACGGAAGAGTTAGTTAAAACTTATGTGCGCGGTATAACACACACAAGATTTTACAAGACGTTATCTGGAGTCAGTGGAGCTAAAAACACGTTCCGTTTTAATTCAGGGATGATGCAGTGGAATGGCCCTAGTATCATCATATATAACTTTTCGGTCAAAGGAATGTAGGTCTTCTTTTTTATTTTATTTTTCAGTATTCTTTTTTGGTACACGGAGATAAATACAAACACCGTTGTATTTAAAACTGCGCCTCTTTAATTCTAACACTAAATAAATGTTTTGAGGGCATTACGAGCGGTAAAGGTTATGTGTGACCTTTCACTGAAGTGGGCAGCTGAGATCCGGGTTGTCACGGAGAATCCCTTTGATAAAACACACGAAGCTAATGCTTTCTCTACTAAATTACAAACAGTCCTGCAGGGAAACTTCTCATTAAGAACCCCTTTCTCCAATGGACAATTCTAAAGGTGACAAAAAAAAATCTGGAGCAGTGCGCGCATAACACAGCTTTCACTTTCCACTCTACTTTGAATTGAAATTAATATTCGCTCGTTTCAGGACAGATATTTTTATACTATTCATTGTGAGAACATTGTCCCGTACTAATTTTCCAAATGAATCTTTCAGTTGGCAAATTGACTTATTCCAATTACAATTTACAGAAAAATACATTTAATAATATTTCTTTTTTGCTAAAGTACAGTAGAAATATAAAATTTACTTATTGCTATTTACAACCGTACATTATAATACATTTACTAAATTTGATCTCATTTAGAATGGAGTGATACAGACGCGTAGAGAAACTACCCATTGGTAGCACTCTACTGACGTTTTACATTAGCAGGTCTCGTAGCCATCTTCATTTCAGGCGCCTCGGAGGATTGTCAGGGATGGATGAGGAAGCAAGGTTAGAAACTAATGGGTTTGGGTGGTAAGGGAGTTTATAATGGAAGGAATTGTATCTGGTTCAGGGTGGATAGGTTACATATGAAACATTAAGGTTTTTATGTATGATTTTATTTGCGACAAGATAAGGAGCATTGAGGATTTTACGAAGAAACGAGAGGAACTCGAAGGGTTCGTGGAGCCCAAAAGCTCTACTACTTATGTCCGGATTGGCCTTATTGCAGTCATGTAGATCAGTTTTTGTAATGGATTGGAAGTTTAGACCGTTTATCTAGTAAGTGCTGTAATAGTCGAAATCGACGTGCAGTTTCTTGTCTTTTCAGTCTTGTGTGAGGATTCCGGGTTAGTCGTTTGTCCAGATGTAGTCCAAGGTAGCGGATCTGTTAATCAGGGAGTAAAATTACAAATTAAAACAGTTTACTAAAATGTACATTCTGCTCTGAACCATTTATTCAGTTTTAAATTGCCATAGATTATTAATATTGAAAATACAAAGAATGAGTTTATGGATTTAATCATCTTGTAAACAGAAAAGCTCATAAATAGTTTAAGTGAAATGAGATGTTATTGATTTAATAACTAGGATGACTTTAAAAGTCTGCCGGAATGGAAAATCCCCTACGCATGCGCACACCAGTTAAAACTTTTGAAAATAAACCTTTATTAATACGTATCTAGTCGTTCTCCATTGCATTCTAAGACTTTCTTTGTTAAATTTAATTATTTCTACAATTTTCGGGTTTTCAACGATGTATGATCCGTCTAAATGACTTTTCTTTTCTCCAGATCTGTATTTTCAACCTGGAAAAAATACTTTTCCTCTTATTTTCTATCTATTTCTAATGACTAGTAAGAATGTGAGGTGGATATTTTTTCAAATAAACAAAATAAAAGGTACTTTAGGGGAAGATTTTTTTTTAAACCGAATTTAAGCCCTCTCAAAATAATTAAATGAGGATGAAATCTATCTGATATTAAAGACTACCTAATTTTACATTAACATAACGAGTTTGATCAAAATCGATAGAGTTGTTCTCATGAAAATCGAAAAAATTTGAAAAATCGTTTATATAAAGTGGCATTTCCGGTTTGTCGATTGTTACGTAAAATATCATATCACAGACATACTCTTTTCCAAAATATGTAATTTCAGTTTCGTACGATTTATAATTCTGAGCTAGGATGTTCATCGATACACAGACCACTTATTGAGATTATTGAGATTTGGTTATATGGATTTAGGGAACTTAACGTGTATTCTTGTCGAAAACTGGAATTCGAAATTGTCATGATCCCTATACTTCCTCCAACTATATATTTTATACTAAGATAAGTGACATTAAAAATTGATCTATTTTTCCGTCTCATTTGCATTAAACATTAACCCTTGCTACATTTTTTACTCGACTAGGGTAAAGCCAAAAGCTGGGTGATGTGTTTCGATGACACCCCTCAGCACATTATCTGCTAATTTATGGTCGAGAATTTATGCGAACTACACAACCGATTTTTAAATGAGATAAGATGATAAGTAGTATCACTTGAGTGTTTTGAAGCTATTTGAGCTGATTTATTGTATTTTATAACCTCCTTAAATGACAGGGATGGTTGACAAGAGAATCGACTGCATTAGTATCTATTCACATTTTACTCGAGGTCCAGGTGCGTGGTTAATTCTAATTTCGTCTATATTGACTGTTATAGCGGTATATCGTAGGAATAAAACTGACTCGTGTATTATATTACGCGCCACGTTCAATAATATTGGTCGTGTAAGGTTGGCTTTATGTTTATATAATGTAGTCAGTGATAGTTGGTTTCAAAACTTATGATAATTCGTAACAATCTTGAGGTATTATAGTCCATTAGCCATGGCTTTGGTATAAACTAAACATTATATGTTTACTTATAAACCTATTAACCTTTACAAAGTGTATTGTTAAAGTAAATATCTCATCTTTTTTATTAACAATATCATCCCTGAATTAAAATGGAACGCATTTTTAGCTCCCCAGATAACCATGTCTCGTAAAATCGTAAGTGTGTACCGCACGCATAAGTACATCCTAGCTCAAAAACGAAAAGTAAGACACTGAAATTACATATTCAGGGTATCCCTAGGCTGTAACAGTAACTTTTTCGATTTAATCAATCAACAGGAATTGCCACTCTAGCGAATCGATCCTGAAAAATTTATAATTCCAGTGCTGGTTTGTGTTTGTTTCAGTGTCTGTGAACAACCTAGCACAAAAAAAGAAAGCTGTACGAAACTGAAATTATATATTTAACGCGATGGATGTGACAGAAACATTTTCGACTAAATCGATTTGCATCACAAAGACTACAGGCACACATAACATCTATTAAAGAATAGTGTAAAAACTGGAGAATCAAAATAAATCCTGACAAATCCCACCAGGGCCCTGTTTCATAATAAAGTACAAACTATTAGTATTGTAGATTTATCTTAATTCAATTACCTTGTACAATAGTAACTTGTACTTTAGTGTTTTTTAATTCCTGTAATATCACTAATAGTCATCCCTATCATGAAAAAAATAAGTATTAGTATTATTACCACACTAGTTTCTACACTTATACTATTAACTAATACTATTAGCTTTCATTATGAAACAGGGCCCAGATCACCTTTACTCTCCGTCGTAAACCTCTGCCCTCCTGTCCTACAGTATCCTTTCTAAATACACCACTAACGCCTGTTGAACAGATTCGATACTTAGGACTCCATCTTGACAAGAGACTTACGTGGAATCCACTGACAAGACAGAAATGACAAGAAACTGCGCGTAGATTTCGATTGCTACAACACTTACTTGACAAACGCTCTAAACTTCCCATTCACAACAAAAAATTTGTATAAACTACGATAATCAGACCAATTTGGACATATGGGATTGAGCTCTGGGGCTCCACCAAGCCATCAAATTCCTCCCGCATCCAATCGTTACAATCCAAAATCCTACGTAAAATCCTTGATGCACCTTATTACGTCACAAATAAACTAATTCACAAAGACCTTAACATCCCATTCGTTGCAGATTTGACCCAAAACAGATATGTGTCTTTTCATTCCAAACTCCTTAACCATGCTAACCCATTAATTCTTAAT
>NW_027110356.1:46732-48080 GCF_000696795.3 Halyomorpha halys
TGCGCGTAGATTACGATTGCTACAACACTTACTTGACAAACGCTCTAAACTTCCCATTCACAACAAAAAATTAGTATAAACTACGATAATCAGACCAATTTGGACATATGGAATTGAGCTCTGGGGCTCTACCAAACCATCAAATTCTTCCCGCATCCAATCGTTATAATCCAAAATTTACATAGAATCCTTGATGCTCCTTATTACGTCACAAATAAACTAATTCACAGAAACCTTAACATCCCATTCGTTGCAGATTTGACCCAAAACAGATATGTGTCTTTTCATTCCAAACTCCTTAACCATGCTAACCCATTAATTCTTAATCTTTCATCCTTAACAATCCCTGATAATTTTCCGAGGCATCTGAAAAGAAGATGGCCACGGGACCTTTTAATTTAAATTAATGTTTGAAGTACCACCAATGGGTGGTTCCTTCCCAAGATTTTCAAGTGTATATGAAACATACAACATATTTATTTATAGTATTATTTTGTACAGTTGTAAATTACATTAAATAAATAATTTAAAAAAAAGCGATTTGACACTTTTTTAGGATTTCCTCAAAAACAACTCTAAAGATTTTGGTTAAACGCTGTAAATCTGTTCACAATTAAGTTTCTTTAATACCACATTGAGGTTGTCCTCTTCAGTTTAACTAATTTTGAGTTTTAATGCCGAATTAAAAAAAATAAATTATTTCGAAATAACTAATCTTTTCAATTTTTTGAATTGATAAATAATGGATAGATGCAAGATTATAAAGAATAAATTTAATTAAATACAAATAATTACAGAGAAAAAATGAAAATAGCGACAGGATTTCGAAACGGAAAAATCTGGGAGCGATAATTTCCGATCGCATAGATGAGTTAACGACTTCGTTATCTTATTTTAAACTGTTGTATTTTGACCGGAACAAAGCTTTTATTCGTTATTTTTACCTTAAAATACGAATTTTCATAGTAAGTGATGTGTGGTTTGCGCTTCCTTATACATTTTTGACTATATTTTATCTAGTGTGAGGGTCTGAGCGTCCGATACTTTGCGACCTCCGCTTATATGGGGAGGGGGTTTGGGAATAAAACATTTGACTATAGAAACTCACAATTGATATAAACACAATAGATATCTAACATTTTGATGTCAAACAATAAAATTACATAACATTTCATAAACTATCACAATAAATAAACATCATAGTTATTCAACTCCCTCGTAAAAGGATCTTGCATTAAAAATTAAATATCTATTGTTTTATGTCCGACTAACACTTCAAAAGAGATTGTAGGAAGATTGTAGGAAGAGATTGTTCTCCCTTTAATACGTATAATTAACAGTTGTTTTT
>NW_027110356.1:48335-51836 GCF_000696795.3 Halyomorpha halys
CCACGGGACCTTCTAATTTAAATTAATGTTTGAAGTACCACCAATGGGTTGTTCCTTCCCAAGATTTTCAAGTGTATATGAAACATACAACATATTTATTTATTGTATTATTTTGTACAGTTGTAAATTACATTAAATAAATAATTAAAAAAAAAAAACCGATTTGACACTTTTTTAGGATTTACTCAAAAACAGCTCTAATGATTTTGATTTAACTCTGTTGACATGTTTACAATTAAGTTTCTTTAATACGACATTGAGGTTATCCTCAGCATTTTAACTAATTTTTAGTTTTAATGCCGAATTTTCAATTTTTATAGTAAGTGATGTGTGGTTCGCGCTTCCTAATACATTTTTCACTATATTTTATCTAGTGTTAGGGTCTGAGGGTCCGATACTTTGCGGCCTCCGCTGCTATGGGGAGTGGGTTTGCGAATAAAACATTTGACTATAGAATCTCACAATTGATATAAACAAAATAGATATCTAACATTTTGATGTCAAACATTAAAGTTACATAACATTTCATAAACTATAACAATAAATAAACATCATATTCAACTCCCTCGTAAAATGATCTAACAATAAAAATTAAATATCTACTGTTTTATGTCCGACTAACACTTCAAAAGAGACTGCAGGAAGTTTCTCCCTTTAATACGTATAATTAACAGTTGTTTTTGTAAAGGAAATTTTAATAATGCTTTAGGCATTATATATAGTTTTATCTAATTTTTTATAGCTTCATGTAGATCACAGTCATCAAGTAATACTTTCTCAAGAAATATAGTAAAATTAAGAGACTCGAGTGAGGTCTCTTTGCTAGAGAATGTTAGAACTATCATTCTTTGATATCAATAGGAACATGGCAGTAGGTTATAAATATACAATTAGCAGTATACAGATTAAAATGATACAAGGGGTTACCATTAGTTGTTCCAACATTCCGTCGAATTGTACAATGAATAATGATGCACATCCTTCAAAATTCCAAACAGCAAAAAAGATACATAGACCATTAATATGAAAAAACTTAACCTAACTACAAACGGTTTATACTTCTGAACTGATAGGTGTTATCGGAGACATATGGCTAACTTCAGGATTCAAAGTAGCTCCTGAAACCACCCTAGTATCGATATTCCTTTCGATATTTTTTTTTATATACATCATTAACAATCCATTAATAGGTTTAACGAGATATGTAATAAAATCCCATTGATTAGCAGAATAGGAGCATAATATGATCGGAGTGTTCCTCGGAGGGTCTTATAATCTTTTCACTTTTTTGAGACTTTTTTTAATTGTTTAAATAAAACAGTTTTTATCCAAGCTAAGTCTCAACCACTTTTATTATTTCTTTAAATTATCAACGTTTCGTCCAACTTAGCCATCCGCGAGGATAATCTTAAATATAAATTTACACCTCACATCCAATTATTTAAAACCTGTTTACAGGCTATTCTGCATATGTCATTAATTTCAGTCAAATTACCCTATTTTATAACTTTTAATTGCAAATAAACTTAACACTATAAGTGGAATAAGAGAGTGATAATATTGTAAAGTTAATGACCTGGGCAGAATTGCAAGCAAAACGTTTTTAAATTATTGAATGTGAGTTGTAAATTTATATTTAGGATTGTGCAGGTTGATTTATCATTCTATAATTTTTATATTTGAATATTAATATTGTTATTACTTACAACAGCCATAGATAGAAATTTCTCATCTTACCTGAAACAGATAAAACAATACATTTATAAGTAACATTTACTCTAAATCTTTATGTAATTTTAAAATAATAATTCTTTATGTTATAATCACATTATTCAAAACAAACATTTTTTTTTAAATTTATTTATTAATTGATATTTACAACTGTACATAAATGCATCAAGTAAATTTGAGGAAATCATAATGGTATGGTACAAGCATGTAGAGAAACTACCCACTCTAAAAACATTTATACAATATAAGGTCTCGAGGCCATCTTCTTTTCAGACGCCTCGGAGAATTGTCCGGAATAAAAGAGGAAGCAAGATTAGAAACTGGGTAAACCACTCAATTAGGGAGTTTGTAATGGAATGATTGATATCTGGTTCGGGCTAGATCGGTTACAAATGGAACATTAAGGTCTTTGTGGATGATTTTATTTGTGTCAAAGTAGGGAGAATTTAGGATTTTACGAAGAATTTTGGATTGTAAGGACTGATCCGAGAGGAATTCGAAGGTTTAGTGGAGCCCCAGAGCACAACGCCGTATGTCCAGTTAGTCCTTATAACTGTCATGTAAATCAGTCTTTTGTAATGAATTGGAAGTTTGGACCGTTTGTCTAGTAAGTGCTGTAATAGTCGAAATCGACGTGCAGTTTCCTGTCTTTTCAGTCTTGTGTGAGGATTCCAGGTTAGTCGTTTGTCAGGATGTAGTCCAAGGTAGCGGATCTGTTCAAAAGGGGTAAGGGCAATATCATTGAAGTATACTGTAGGGCAGTCAGTAGGTTTACGACGTAGGGTAAAGGTAATTTGATGGGATTTGTTGGAATTAATTTTAATCCTCCAATTACGACACCATTCTTCGAGGGCTGTGATATAGGATTGAAGCAAAACAAACATTTAAAAAACAGTAGACATATCTTCAACGCTAAACATATACGTAAATCTCTCTAGTAATAGTAATAGTATTTGTATTGATATTGAAGGGAAAATAGTCATGAACGTGATCGTCCTTTTTGCCAACTCAATCTACCTCTTTAGGTTACCGCTCAGCAGATGTGGGCAAAAATTAGCTAGAACTAACAACTAAACATTAAAGCTAAATTAGCTGTAGTTGGTATTGGAAACTAAAAACTAACTAGTAAGTTGTTAGCTTTTGGCTCATAGCTAACTCTTGGAACTAAATTAGCTATCATCTGAAACCAGAAACTAGCATTTAGTTATGAAGCATTAGGCCATAGGTAAAACTGAAAAACTAAAAAATAATATTATGATACAAAAATCCAAGTACAGGATTCATTTTAACTTTTCTTATATCTGACATATGGCCATGTTTGTGTGTTTCGAAGCAAATAGAAAGATACAAAAATATGTTAAAAATTCGAAAAGATAAAATAAATCGATTCACAAGACCGCGATCATAAAACTGCTTTTATTTTCATTTTTAGCACCCCCGAACACATATATAGGGGCCCCAAAGTGCTTGAAATCCATCAAATTAAAATAAATCGATTTGCGCGATCACAAAAATGTTAAAATAAATCAATACGCAAGTGCGTTATCGTATTATCGATTATTTTTTCATTTTTAGAACCTCCGAAATGTTATATGTAAGGAAACTACTAATAGGGTTAATGAATTAGTTCCCCTAAAAAATTGGAACTAATTTAGCTATTGGCGATTAGCTACCACTAAATCTTGCAGCTAAATTAGTTGTAAGTTGTCCTTTTTAAATAACAACTAATTTAGTTGTAAGATTAGCGGTTGCTAAAAGTCAATAACTAAA
>NW_027110356.1:58391-60049 GCF_000696795.3 Halyomorpha halys
TTTGATGGGATTTGTTGGAATTTATTTTAATCCTCCAATTACAACACCATTCTTCGAGGGGTGTGATATGGGATTGAATTAAAACAAACATTTTTAAAAAAGTAGACATATCTTCAACGCTAAACATATACGTAAATCTCTCTAGTAATAGTAATAGGATTTGTATTGATATTGAAGGGAAAATAGTCATGAACGTGATCGTCCTTTGTTACCGCTCAGCAGAGGTGGGCAAAAATTAGCTAGAACTAACATTAAAGCTAAATTAGCTGTATTTGGTATTGGAAACTAAAAACTAACTAGTAAGTTGTTAGCTTTTGGCTCATAGCTAACTCTTGGAACTAAATTAGCTATCATCTGAAACCAGCAACTAAAATTTAGTTATGAAGCATTAGGCCATAGAAAAAACTGATTGAAAACCGAAAAACTACAAAATAATATTATGATACAAAAATCCAAGTACAGGATTCATTTTAACTTTTCTTATATCTGACGTATGGCCATGTTTGTGTTTTCGAAGCAAATAGAAAGATACAAAAATATGTTAAAAATTCGAAAAGTTAAAATAAATCGATTCACAAGACCGCGATCATAAAAATGATTTTATTTTCATTTTTAGCACCCCCGAACACATATATAATCTATCAAATTAAAATAAATCGATATGCGCGAACACAAAATCGATTTTATTTTAATTTTCAACAACCCTGAAAACGTATATAGGGATGTTAGAATAATATGTTATATTATGTTAGAATAATATGTTAGAAATCCGGAAAGTGAAAATAAATCAATACGCATGCGCGTTATCGTAATATCGATTATTTTTTTAATTTTTAGAACCCCCGAAATGTTATATGTAAGGAAACTACTAATAGGGTTAATGAATTAGTTCCCCTAAAAAATTGGAACTAATTTAGCTATTGACTAAATCTAAAGCTAAATCTTGCAGCTAAATTAGTTGTAAGTAGTCCTTTTTTAAATAACAACTAATTTAGTTGTAAGATTAGCGGTTGCTAAAAGTCAATAACTAAATTAATTCTAATTTTTTGGGGGAACTAATTCTGACAACTATTTAGCTATTAGTTTGTTAGTTTGTAGATAAAATTTTAGCCGGCTAATGCCCATCTCTGCCGCTCTGTACCAGCTGGACTGAGTTAGGCAAAAAATAATTTACGGTATTACCATGAAATAAGTTCTGACTGATATAGTAAGTCGAATACACACCTCTCCGTTTCCCAGTTTTGTAGCTTATTTACTATTGAAAAAATCCAAAAAATTAATAAATTGTGACTAAGAATCTTCAAATAGGGCTCGGTTCCAAATAAGACCCATCGTCCATTTTCATGTCTTATTTGGATGTGGATGTTTGTTGATGTAAATTAGGACTCCGAATTGTACTAGATTCAGAGCTACATCGATTAGGTACGATACCGTTGGTGTCTTCAGTTGTTCAGTAGTGTTCTACGTACTGCACACTACATACTCGTAGTACCTTATAAGTACTATTTACCGACAGCAGTATACGGTCCAAAGAATTTTGATACGTAAATTTACTCCACATACTCTGTAGGCTCATAATTCCTAGTATAAGTTACTTCTAAAATCTTACAATTTGTTGTGATAATACAAAAGAAATCAGTTGTTCATATTAAGTCCCA
>NW_027110356.1:60778-65260 GCF_000696795.3 Halyomorpha halys
AAGTTTTGAGTAAAATTAAAAATTTTAAAATCGCTAATGCAAAATGTTTACGTGGTTCAAAATAATTTTGTTTCATTCAATAACTAGTTTTCTTTTATTTTTCTGCGAATAAAGTTCTTAATAGTGTTTATTACAATTACAGATAACAAGATTCATTGGATATCCTTTCAAGAAGATCGTAAAATTCATCCATCAAAATGTATATACATAAAAAAAAAGTAAGTTTTATTAAAAATTATTATTCCTAATAAGATCCACACCTTGTACTTAGAAACTCATGAACCATTAGAAATTGAATGTTTAAACAACATAAAACAGTCAAGCACAGAATAATTTTATGTACATTCAGCTTTAGCGCACTTGCTCAGCCTCCACTGGCTCATAGAGGGGGGTTGCACAAGGATCTTAAGAGCTCTGCTCTACCACTCACACCTGGGGGATAGAGTGGGTTCAGGGATCCTCAGGTAGATTGTGACTAGAGATTATTTTATTTGAATTATTTATTTTTTCATGCTCATAGTTTGATTATGTTAATTTTCTTTATCCTTCTGTTTGTGTATATTTTAAGAGAGATTTTATTTATTATTATGTACTATTTTTTACTTTCATTAATTATTTACTTTTCATTCTTATTTTATTTTATTTTAGTGTGAATATTATCATTCATCACTATTATCTATTACTCATAACGGCGTGGCAGATATCTATGTAATATCTATCAATAAAGTTTTTTGAATTCAAATAAAAATGTACATTCAAATTGTTGATTTTACATAATAAAATAATATGTGTGTTTAAAAACAATATCGAAACAAGGTTGGCCTTATTTTGGTAACGAAACACTTATTGAACAAGGCAAACCAATCTGTCTACTGATTCTTTCTTTATTCGATCGGTCCCTTTCAGATTTCTTGCTAATATCGATAAAAGCTCCTTATTTTGTCACGAACCACAATGACTTGACCCTCTATTACCGACTCAGCTCAAAATAGGTGTTATCCTCCTTTGGTGACCTCCAGATTCCTAAACGTAATATTCTCTTCCCTGTCTAGTCCTGATGACCCTTCGAGGTAAATAACATTAGAGCGGCCTTGTTAATTCCAAATCCAGAGAGACCCGGCTACTGAAGGTGCTCTTGCATCATACACCTTACGTCATAAAGGAAACATATTTTGGCAATTTTCATGAAGAATGATCTATGAAATAAACGATCCACCTCGTATCCAGCCCTTATAATTTTCCTAGTCATCCGATAACGTAATAAATTCAAATTTGAAAGTAAAATAGTAATTTTGTGGGTTCACCAATCACTTCTTGAATGGAATAATGTAAAGGGAATTTATTTTATATTAAATAAAAAAAACAAAACACTAGTAGACTTTGATATCAAACTTTTCGTTCAACAAAAAACATGTCAACTACATTCTCTAGTTCACTTTTGTGACAATATCTTCCTTTTTAAAGGTACTTTACTCATAACCCATTAATTAAATCACAGTTCGAAGCCAACGCCTCTTCTTCAGGGGCACTGTAGTATACATTACATTCCTTTTTTTTAGTAAGTAGATTGAAATTACTAATGAGCTTTAATATAACGAAAATTAAAACCATACATTTGCAACTAACTCCAAGGACGTTAGCCGGGAGTTAACCCTGTGGTAGCCCTCCAGAATCCAACCAACCTCATTAAGTGAGTCCTCTTAATTGGGGAAATATCTAACGGTCAAGTGTGGTTCTGAAAAAATCACCTTCTTGCACAACCGCTGGTTTAGTTACAGTACTTCCTTACAATGTGCTGTATCCCTGATCCTACATGGATTGTAATGGTACCGATTTATTTTATTTTAAATACCATTCATTATTGTTTTTTTTTTTTTTTAACTTATTTTTATTTCATTACATCTATCCCTGTTTAGTATAATACCTATTATCTATGTTAATAAATATTGAATTAAGTAGGTAGAGGTGATGTAAAATATAATACATAAGTTAAAATAAGAGAATACATGTTAGATAATTATAATACAGCTTACTGATTATATCGATCTAAATACTAAACGAAAGAAATGTATCGATCTAAATACTAAACGATTAGTTAGCCGTGGATACTATATCCGAGGAGAAGATAGTTGGGAGTGCGGTCAGGGAACACAAATAATTACGAACTTATTTATTCATCCATCTCATAAAATAAATGTAAATTGCAGTCCACCCGAAGGTGGGGCGATGACACCGAAACGTTGAGAATTTCTTTATAAGTTTTGAGTAAAAAATAGTTAATAAGGAAAATAGTTAAACTAAACCCAAGTACATAATACATAACATTAAAGATAAATTATACTGTATTTCTTCATCTGGAAACTTTTTTTCGATTAGATTTAATTTCTGATAGTTTAATTGGATTTCATTATTATTATTATTACGTTTTTAATAACTCAGTGTTAAATGTCTAATGATTTGACTATGATTTGAACCAATATTTCCCAATTAGTGGTCTGAAGACCCCTAAAGTTTTGGGGACGATGGCTAAGGAAATAATAAATTACAATAAAAATATTTATCTAACAGTCGCTTGTAATAAAGGATCGTTTTACGCAGAAGCATTCTTAATCTCTACTTGACAAACAGAGATGACTTTATGGAGTCTGAGAGATTTCTGACTTTAAAGTCATCAAATTTTCGTATTTTTGGAATTTCAAAATCCAAAAACTAAAAGGTTGACCAATGGCGTATTAAGTTTTTAAGGTTTTGCTAACTCGTCTGTTTTCAAGTTGATCATAGGTTTAAGTTAAAAATCCCACAAAATCATGGATTTTCGGTTAAAATATTAAAACGGCTCCATTAAGATCCAATGATAACCTTTTTGCAAAATTTGATTTTTCTTCCTTAAAATGTTTTTATCAAGCAAAGATAGATCTCTTAAAGTCACTGGCTCGGCAGAATTCACAACTGTAAACTTTGTGAAATTGACTTTATTTTGTTAGCTGGCTCGAAAATGCATTTACTGGATTTCTTTTTAAATGTATTTTTGAGACCACCGAGCAAATTCTAAAAATTTTACAGTTCCGTAATCATTCCTCCGGAGCAGTTATGTGTAGTGAGTGAACAATGTGATCCAGACTATAGCTTTTACAAAACAGTTTCCAAAAGTTCAGAGATAACCAACCTAATAAATATGCACGTGTCAATTATGAGAGAAAAGCAATTTAACGATTTTTAGTATTCAGGGAATTTTGGCACAGTGATTGGATTAGGGTCTCTATGCAAAAAGAATATTGGAAAGCACTTTATTAACCAAAAACGCCTCTAGCTGTTTTGAATATCAAAGAATTGTTTTTGCATACATGATTTCATAATAGATGAAATTTTGGTGTGACGGACTTTCTGTCGTTTGTCGAGATGTAGTTCGGTATAATTTAAAATAGTTTTTAACAATAATTGGTGTTAGCATGTTCTATAAGGGATTGTGTTAATTCATGGAATATGCATGATATGTGATTTAGTTGTGCTTCAGAGTGTATTCCAGTTAGCAGTTACTTCCTTTCTAATCGACCACCTCACTTTTGACTTAGCATAATTGAACAACTCTCCAACAGGGCTGATGTTTGGCAAAACTGGTGTCTCATTCGAAGCTCTCTAGGCTTGCATAACCACGCTTCGCCTCGACTGATTGTTTCACTGTTAACAGTTGAAGCATAATTATGATTAATTATTCTCGATAGCTAATGAATTGATCGTTTTTGTTTGGCTTGTTAAAATAATGTAATACGTCCTTATTGTCTGTTTATAGAGTAGAAGGCCTCAAAGGAATCTTCTTTTCAAACGTCAAGGAGGAATATCAAGTATTTAAGGTTGGAAACAAGTGGATTTGGGTGGTTAGGGAGTTTATTATGGAAGGATTGATAAATAGAACATTGAGGTTACAAAGTAAGGACCATTAAGGATTCTGGATTGGATATGAGAGGAATTTGATGCTTTAGAGGGAACCCTAAGTTCAACTCCATAAGTCCAAATAGGCCTTACTATGGTCATGTAAATGAATGTTATGTTATAGACAGGAAGTTTAGAAGTCGTTTATCCAGATGTAGTCCTAGGTAGCGGATCTGTTCAACAAGAATAATTGGAGTCATATTATAAAATACTGTAAACCTGGAAGTTATAGGTTAAAATCGAAGGGTAAAGGTGATTTTATGGGTTTTATTGGAATTTATTTTGATTTTCTAAATTTGACATCATTCATTGCATTGTGATGTAGGATTGAAGAATTTGGGATACAATTGATGGGTTTATTTTATTATTCACTGACAGCACATGTGTTACCCCTGTCAGGTGAAAAGATTAAAGCAATATTGGTTAAAGTTAAGTTTGATTTAATCCAGGAAAGTATATTTTTTTTAATTATAATGAAATTATATGTGTATATTAAGTACTAAAATGGATTACCTAAATATTACATACATATATAATTTGAAAGGTCCAACT
>NW_027110356.1:65310-69146 GCF_000696795.3 Halyomorpha halys
AATGAATTGATCGTTTTTGTTTGGCTTGTTAAAATAATGTAATACGTCCTTATTGTCTGTTTATAGAGTAGAAGGCCTCAAAGGAATCTTCTTTTTAAACGTCAAGGAGGAATATCAAGTATTTAAGAGGAAGCTAGGTTGGAAACAAGTGGATTTGGGTGGATAGGGAGTTTATTATGGAAGGATTGATATATAGAACATTGAGGTTACAAAGTAAGGACCATTAAGGATTCTGGATTGGATATGAGAGGAATTTGATGCTTTAGGGGGAGACCAAAATTCAACTCCATAAGTCCAAATAGGCCTACTATGGTCATGTAAATGAATGTTATGTAATAGACAGGAAGTTTAGAAGTCGTTTATACAGATGTAGTCCTAGACAACGAATCTGTTCAACAAGAATAATTGGAGTCATATTATAAAATACTGTAAACCTGGAAGTTATAGGTTAAAATCGAAGGGTAAAGGTGATTTTATGGATTTTATTTCGATTTTCTAGATTTGACACCATTCTTCAAGGATTGTAGAATTTACAATACAATTGATAGGTCAATCATCATTAATCAAAGATTAAAACAATAGTGGTTAAAGTTAAGTTTGATTGATTGAGTAAAGTAATTTTTTTTAATTATAATGAAATTATATGTGTATATTAAGTACTAAAATGGATTACCTAAATATTACATACATATATAATTTGAAAGGTCCAACTGAAAAACACACATTCCTAATTTTTAGCTAAATAAGTTATTGAAAGATTATTATTAGCGTATTTAAATGTAACTGATAATGAAAGTTTAAACAAGGGGTGCCATCCAAAGGCAAGCGGACCATAATGAGTCACATGATCGGCCTGTAGATTTAATTTAATTTTATTTCCCTTCTGGAATAGAAGGGTAATTTTGACTCGGCATGTATGGTGTAGGTAACAATATTACAATCGAATATTAATCAAGAGGAATAGCACTAACGATTGTTGAAAAGGCGAAGAATTTTCAACTTTCTAGTCATCATAGTGGTAGGATTGAAAGATTTTCAGTTGAGGTTGTGATATTTTTATGTGAATAAAATAATTATAAAGGGAAAAAAAATTTTTTAAACTTTTTTTTAAACGTTTATCTCGATAACGGATTGAGATAGGAGGATGAGGTTGGAGGCACTGAACTATACTTCCAGTTAACTAACATCCCCTCAATTAGTGAGATATCCTCCAGGAACACCCTGTATGGGAATAATTATTGTAAAGGGTATTGGTGAGTGGAAAGGCATTTAAAGTACGAGTTATTAAAAGTTTGGGAAAGGCGGGTTTAAATCATATAAACTCACAGAAATTTACTTTAACTTTTTTTGTTCAAGATTTCCTGAAGTGGGAAAATTGAATTTGATGTTAGACCTCTCATTTAATACCATACATTGCAAAATATTTGCTTTATGGATAAAACCTATATTTTATTTAACCTATAAAAATATTTACTTTATAAACAAAACCTATCACTATCATTTAAAGTAGATTGCCATAGATGGAAAATATATTTGAAGAAAAAGGGATCGGAATGCTACATTGTGTTTTTAAATAAACTTATTTAAGAATATTCTTTACTAAATAATTGTTAAAAATTTAAATATTTTCTATTTTTTTATCAACAGGATAAATCATGCACCATTTTTAATAATCCTTAAATTGTAATTAACACATACTGAAGTGTTTTGTTAGGTTTTCCGCTGTTATCACTTTTACTGAGAAGTTGGGACTTGAAAAGTTGACGAAAAAATAATTAGTAACAATAGAAATAAGTATAAAATAGAAGTAGCAAAGGAATTCAAATTAATGAAAACAATTAAAATTGTAAAATACTATAAACTTTTTTATATTTAGTGAAATCTACATTTGGAGAAAATACCTATTAGTAGCAAGCAATCCAATAAAATTTATACATCAGAAGGTTTCAAAACCATCTGTTATTCAGATGCCTCGGAAGATTGTCGCCACTACCAGTGAGTTTAGGTTGTTTGGGAGTAAAGAAAGAAAGAACTGAGGTCTAATTCGGGATAGATCAGTTGCACATAGAGTATTAAGGATGATTTAATTTTTGACAAAGTTAGAAGAATTTATGAGGTGATGATAGTCGACCGTAGTATATAAGAGAAGATGTGGTCGGGAGGGGTTAGCAGAAAAAAACCCAAATAAACAAAATAATTATTTATTTGTGCCGACGTTTCGACCTAATTTGCAGGTCTTCGTCAGCGCTATAAAAACAAAAAGACAACAACCATCCAGAGAGAGAAAAAAAAAGTAAATAATACACTAACAAATTTGGAAATATACATGACAATGAAATCAAAATATAAAGGAGTTGATTAATAACTATGGACAAAGACAGTAGTATATTGATAACATTATTATTTATATACATATAATTGTGAGTAATAAATAAATGATACAGTGGGTAAGAATGTTATATTGACGAGTAACATTAAAAACATTTTAGTTATATAGATGAGTATAAAAAATTAGTTAAATTAATGATGGAGCGTATGTAAAAACAACATTGTAAAAAGAAAGAACAGGAGATAAGAAGAAATATATGGAGAATAGGGATGAAAATAAATAATAATAAATACGAGAGAAAGGTTTTAGGAAGAAAATTCTGGCTAAACTGTGTTAAATTGCAGGAAATGCCGCTAGAGTGCAGGTCGGCAAAAGCTGTAAGATAAACAGAAATCTAATGGTCAAAAGATCGTAGAGATAAAATAGTTAATGTGAGAGTAAAAAAAAAAAAAAGGAGTAAAATGTAAAATTATGAGAGCCCAAACGGTAATAAAATGTATTGATATATTAAGGATATGGAAAAACGGATATCGTAAAAACCGGATATCTTAAGGGAGAGTATGTAAAAACAATGTGATAAAAAATAAGAAAAAATATGGAGAATACGAAATGAAGAAAATAAGAGAGAGAAATAACTTACAGTTATAGACAGAAATTCCTGCTAAACTGTTTAAAATTGCAGGAAACTCGTTAAGAGAAAGAAGAATTTATGATTTTATTAATTTTGGATTCCAAGGATCGGATATGGAAGGAATTCAATGGTTTTAGTGGTATCCAAATGATCAAAAATTTAAATCTAAACAGGGCTTATTGCAGCCATGTAAATCAGTCTTTTGTAAAGGATTGTAAGCTTGAACAATATCTTTATTAATTATCTAACAGTTTCCTGTCTTGTACGCGTTAGTTGTTTGTCTCGATAAAGTCAAAGTAGCGGATCTGTTCGACAAGGATTAGTGGAATATCATTTAAGAATCCACAGTAGGTTTACGATGAGGGGTAATGGTGACTTCATGGGATTTATTTTAAACTTCTAGTTTTAATTCTTCAAGTATACATATCAAAGATATAGAATTGAAGAGTTAACTAGTTTAAATGTAACTCAATGAGATGATTAAAATCCACAATAAATAAGTTCAACATTATTGAATTGAAACATATTTCCAGAACTGTTTACTAAAGAAGCTAATTTCTATCTAATAGGTCAACACATTGCTACAAACTGATAAGCTATCAACAGCGTGAGTGGCAGCGAATAGGCAGATGTAAGTCGCAAGGTCGTCCGCCTCATGGTGAGTCTTTAGCTATCAGTTTTTGACATTGGAATTTGTTCTTAGCCAGCTCTGGTCAGTTCGAATGTATTTTCTACAATACCAAAAGAACCAAAAAGAAAATTAATATTACTTATGTTTAAATAATATGATAACTCATTAATTATCAACTTCTTTGGGAAAAACAGAATTACTGGTCTTAAGAATTGAGTATTTATTGTCATAAGTATAAAAAAAAA
>NW_027110356.1:69820-73146 GCF_000696795.3 Halyomorpha halys
AAAAAGATAGACATAAGCGAAATGTAATTATTACAATTTTGAATATTAGGGCGTTGAGGAGTATAACAAAATGCTAAATCTAAATAAGTGCAATATGAATAGATCTCAAGTGATACAACTAATAATTTAATTAACAACTACTAAAATGAAAGTAAAGTAAAAAATATAAATAAAATAATAATTATTAAAATTAAATAAAAAAAAAAGAATAATATTAAAAATAACTGAAAGGACTTTGAAGTGAATAATAAAGCTGGAAATTTACAATTAGTGAATCGATATAATAAAACATAATAGTACAGAATATGACTAAAACAAGAATCCAATATCTTTTACTAAGCACGAACATACACTGCTAATTCTAATCGTAACATAATAAATAATTATGAGGAGTTAAGAAAAAATAAAGGAATATATAGTCATTTGGCGAATCAATATCAATTTTTGGGAATCATAGAAGTTAGAAAAAAGTTAAATTTTTTTTGGTGGTTAATTTATTTATTAGTTTTTCTGGTAAGCGATTGAACACATCACCCAAATAACTCATAGTTTTTGACATTTGGAATTCATTCATGTCCAGCTCTGGCCAGTTCGAATGTGTTTTGTATATTCCCAAAAGAAGCAGAAGAAAATTAATGTTAGTTATATTTAAATAATGTGTTAACTCATTAATAATCAACTGGTTTGAAACAAAAATACTGGTTATAAGAACTGAGTATATATTGTAATAAGTTTAAAACAAAAATATTTAAATTTAACCGTACTATTGGGTAATGATTTGAAATGAAAACACTCAGTGACAATTGATATATAACTTAATAAAAACAAATAGCTGTTCCAGTTTAACAGTGGATAATATAATATATTATATTACCCAACTAACTCAAAAATAGCTAGTTTGATGCTATATACATATGCATGTAATCTTATCAATAAGGGTAAGATCTATAAAATAATACACAAAATCATGGATATTAAACATATGTCATAAAATCTAAGTACAAAAAAAATATTTCGAGATATTATAGTTTTGAACTGTAAAGATCTTGTTGAGCTTAATTAAAATTATGTGTTAATACTTCGAGGGCTAATAACCTAGAGTGATTACATACTAATTTTAATCATCTTTTAGTCATTGGTTAATTTAACGTTTCGTTTCAATCCCCGAGGTAATAACGACAATTAATCAACTTTACTAACATGTATCAGGTCTTCCAGTTCCGCCTTTTGTGATCACCGACACCTTTCTTAGAACAGAGTGCTATCCGTAATATTCTCTTATTAGTAGAAACCTGGAGGTGTTTAATTTAATTTTCTCGTGCTTTTATAGAATAAACATTCTTAAACAGAGCAGTCAGAATTATATGAAGAAAATTTCAGAAGAAACTCAAGATGATAAGAAGGATAAAAAAAAAAAAAATAACTGTTCAGTTGTAAGGCTATACAAATTCCCAGAAAAGCATACAGAATACAGAGAAAAAGAAGCTCTTTATAATATTTAAAATCAGGGCTTAAAATAAAAAAAACACAGAAAAATGAGAAACCCTTTCAGTAAACCTATAAGTAAGCATATTAGTATCAAGGTAATATGGTTATCTTTGATAACCTCCATTTTAGATTACCAAATATAATAAAATAATAGATTAAAATTTCTATGAAAACATTCTTAACAGTAAATAAGAAAGAAAGAATGTGAAATGGTAACCAATTAAGTAGAGTGGAATGGTTACTTCTATAGAATAGCGTTTAATATGATTTTCTTTTTTTTTATTAAATTGTAATATTTAATTTTGTTGATAAATTACATTTATTATTATTTTTTTTTTGAAAGCCCCATGTGTGCGTGGGGTTGATGTCATGATGGGAAAACGAATTGAGGGTAACCACTTTTTCTGCATTGGTAATACATTTAAGAGGGGGCTGAGGAAATTGGATCTTCTGGAAAGGGGTAGTATTTTGTGCTACTATAATGTTGACACAGGCCACCAGGTTTGTTGAGTCAGAAATAATTTGTCGAAGAGGTTCAATTCACCTGTGGACTACCCCAGGGGTCTCTGCTATCTCTAATTCTTTTCTCAGTATACGGGGCTGAAACTATTGGAGCCCAGTATGACAAGGCTGCTTATGCCGACGATATAGTCTTCTACAGAAGTTCAATGAATGCAGAGACAGCTCTACAGCAGGTGGAGGAGGCTTGTACGGGAATAACTAAGAAACTGGAAGGGATGAATATCATAGTTATTCTGAAGAAGACCAATTATTATTTTTATTAATATTATTTTTTCCTTCCAGAAGAACAAGGAAGTCTTCTACTTAAAGTCAATAAGGGAGCGGGATGCGAGAATAGATCAGCAGGTAGCATACTGTATTTGGTCACTCTTGATAGACACCTGACGCCACAGCAACAAGAAAATCAAGCTGGTTAGGACCAAGTCTTCTGTTTCTTTTTTAATACTTTCGTACCATTTTAATATTCTCGGGAAACATTATATTACTGAAGTCAATTCACTTACTAATATCAATCCACTCCCGCCCTCCATGGCAGCCTTACTTGTTTCACTTTTTAAACAGACAATTATAGCGAGTAGGTTGGTCGATGTACGACATGTCAGCATAACAATAAAAATCATTATTTATTCTGGGACTGATCACTTTAGAATAATATTTCAGGCGTCAAAGTGAAAGTCACATTTTAGAGCCTTAAAGTGAAATACAAAATGAAAATGAGATTATAAACTATCATAAAAAGTAATGAAAATAGTGAATTTGAAAAGATAAAAGATGAACAACAATAATTAATAAAAAATAAAAAAAGACAGAAAACTAAGTCCTAATAATAATACAGAATCAAATACAAGTGAACTAAAAATAATAAATGAAAAGGTACAATTTCTGCTAGTATACATATTTAAAAGTTTAAACAAAAATCAAAATTATCAAATACAGAAAATATATAAGCCAACAATAAAGGTAATATTAAAAAAATATAAATAAAAATCCTCTACCAAGTCATAATCCATATGGATACAAAAGGAGGATATAGAATAATATTGCCACAACTCATCACTACAGATTGGAAAGAGAGAATTAATGGAGCTATGGAAAGATATAAATGTTCGCATCACACAACTTTCACTCACCAATCTACTTCGAGTTTAAACTAATCCTCCAACAGATGTTTCTATATTATTCACTGTGGGTAATACTTTACCGTATTGGTTTTTCTGATGAGTATTTCAGATGACAGATCAATCAACTCGAATTCAATGGTGTCCATATAAGTTATTTTGATAATTCTTATCTTTGGAAAAAGTGTCTCAGAAATA
>NW_027110356.1:73807-74240 GCF_000696795.3 Halyomorpha halys
TCTTTCGAATAAAAAAAAAATTTTGATTACAATTTAATTTTTTGTGTTATTTTTTACAATTTCAAGTTCTATCGGGCTTAAAAAAGAACCCTATATATAATAATCATAATTATGAGAGATAGTTGACCGTGGATGACTATACGAGAAGAAGATGGTTGGGGGTGCGGTCAAAATGAAACACAAATAAATTGTTGTAACTTATTTAATTGTACCAACGTTTCAGCTAGAGTTTCTAGCCTTCATCAGGTCTAAGAACAGAGCAAGAGAACAACCAATGAATTTAGAAAATAAAAAATAATATTTAAACAAAATGAAATAGTGAATAATTTTACAGAAATGAATTAATAAAATGAAGTGATGAGAGAAATGGATAATAAAATGTATACGTAGGTAATTGAATAAGAAGGTAAAATAACATAATTAAGAAAATAAA
>NW_027110356.1:74290-82955 GCF_000696795.3 Halyomorpha halys
GAATTAATAAAATGAAGTGATGAGAGAAATGGATAATAAAATGTATACGTAGGTAATTGAATAAGAAGGTAAAATAACATAATTAAGAAAATAAAATAAAAATGAATTTATATAATGCAAAGAAGTATGAATATATTAGTTATTAACAATTTAAAAATTAAAATATGGAAAGAAAAAGAAAATTGAGAGAAAGAAAATATATGTAACCACAAACCCAACCATCTTCTCCTCGTATATGTTGTATCATTTATTCAATGTAAAATTGTTATTGAAAATACTGGAGATTATTTTAAGAAATTAATAAACCTGTCAACTGAAAAGCTAATATATAAGATTAAGTGTAATCCGAATACTTAAGATATATGATGGCAAGAGAAGGATTCAGATAGGTGAAACAAAACCCATGTATCGCCCACTTATAATTCATGTTAGAACAGACCTTTTGTTTATACATTTTCATCCTCCTCCATTACATTCTACCACTTAATGAGTTAAATATTATTTTTCCTTAAATATTTGGCTTTCCAACAGTATTCAATACACATATATATTTATACCATATAATTATATTTTTATTTTTTCCATCTGAAATATAATTTAGAGTGCTACCAATGGGTAGTTTCTCTACACGTCTGTAACACTCCAATTTAACTTAGATCAGATTTACTAAATGTATTATAATGTACAGTTGTAAATAGCAATAAATAAATATTTTAAAAAAATATAATAAAATCCTTTTATATCAAATTAACAAATCAAATCCTTTTGCAGTTCATATCCATCCAATTTTCATTACTAATGAAAATGTGAAATGGTTAATTATTTAAACTAAACAAAATTAAAGGTATCTTAGACGAAGACATTTTGAAAATTTTGCATTTAAAACCTGTAAAACTATTTCAATAGAGATAAGACCTTGCTTTTATTAACAATCATTAAATACCACTTTACTATATCGAGTTTAGAAAAATTGATTAAAAAAAATTTCCATCAAAAACTCGAATTGTACAATTCGTTTGATCGCAATGATTTCCTTACTATATATTCCATACGTAAGTAAGTGAAAATAAAAATATAAACATATTTAGAAGGCTTGTATCTTTTTTTTTTTTAATAATTTATTTATTGCTATTTAGAACTGTTAAAAAATATATAAAACTAGTAACTTTGCTGTAGGTGACATAGCGAAGTGATACAAACATGTAGAGAATCTACCCATTGGTAGAACTCAAATAACATTTCAAGAGGAGAAGATCTCGAGGCCATCTTATTTTCAGACGCCTAGAAGAATTATAAGATAATGAAGGGAAAGCCAGGCTAGAAACAAGTGGATTTGGGTGGTTGAGAAGTTCATTATCATGGAAGGAATGGTATCTGGTTCTGACCAAATCGGCAACATATGGAACATTGAGGTCCTGATGGGTGACTTGATTCGTGACTAAGTAAGGAACATTAAGGATTTTACTTAGGATTTTGGGCTGTAAGTGTTGGATTCGGGAGGAATTTGATGGTTTAGTGAAGTCCCAACGCTCAACTCCGTATGTCCAGATAGGCCTTATAATAGTCATGTAGATCAGTCTTTTGTAATGGATTGGTAGTTTAGACCGTTTGTCTAGTAAATGTTGTAATAGTCGGAATTGACGAGCAGTCACCTGGATTCCATGGCAGTCGTTTGTTCAGATGTAGTCCTAAGTAACAGTAATCTGTTTGACAGGAATAAGTGGGTTTTTATTAATAGATACTGTGGGGCAAGAGGTCATGGTTTTACGACGAAGGGTAAATCTGATCTTATAATATTGTTGAATGGATAACAAAATGATCATATAAATCTTTTTTTCATATATAATTTATTGATCATATATAATCAATTTCCGTCGATATAAGGTGCAAAATAAGGTATTTCTTACGAAATTTTGTACCATTGCAATACTTCCCCATACTATATATTCTACATGTAGGTAAGTGAAAATAAAAATATAAAAATATTAAAAACATAAGCTTTTCAAATCTTTTGACCTTGTTAAATTGATAACGAAATTCTCATATAAATCGATTCTAGATATAATCGAAGAATCACAACTCAGCGAAGAGAAATCACTACGAATTTTCACACGTGATCCCTAATTAGATTTTCACCCTGATAATTAACCCTCGCCTCACAAGATGCTAATTGCTATCGTCAATTAACTAACAATGTTGTGCTGGAATAGCCAGACATTTTCATCGGTACACTTGTCCAAATTTAGAAATCTTAAACCTGATTAATATTTAGATACATAAGATATTTATAAGTGCAATATTATTATTTTTAATATAATTTAGAAAGTTTACATCTTCTAATAATATTGAGTGTACAAAAATCTGATATGTAACTGACTCGTATAAATCACCGAGATATAATTTCTCAAATTATTCCTATGTCATAAGAGGTCTGCAATTTAATATTTAACATAATAACATATACGCAATATTTTAAGCTGAAATTTTTTTCAATATTTTAAGCTAAACATTTTTTCAATTCAAATAATGTCTAATTTCCGACTAGTTACTGCTGAGTAATATGTATAAAACTCGTAGATTTCTTACAGTATATTTTAAATTAACAATATAACGAAAATTTAAATAAACAAACTAAGAATAAAAAAAAACAATTCACCTATTAATATCAGAAAGTATTTTAAATTTAAACAATTATAATTCAGATTTTAATTAGATGGATATGAATTCAAATTCATATTTCATCTTTAATATTTAAGGAAAATACTATATCTTAAATATTGTAAGATGATATGGGACGGAGGTACTTTTTAACATTATATTAAAAAATAACCCAATGAATTTACAATTTTGGTTTCTTACTACCAAAGGTAGGAGAGCCTTTGTATTGACTAGCAAAATTTTTCGTTAAAAAAATTCTACACGTGGTGATATAAATTTCAGATATAAAGAAACCAATTTGGTTTTGTTATGTATGTCTATAGTCAAATCCTAGTTCTAGAATCACAACCGTTCGATTTTGTAATTTTAGTAGTATGTACAGATAGTTATCATCAAACAAATTCCATCAACTTTAGCACGTACAAACCCATTTTCCTTAGCACAACTATGTTTCGAGAACAGATCCTCTGATTTGGTCCAAAGATGGAGAAACTTTGGGGTTGAGCGTGAATATGTTCCAGTTCAATGTTATCAAATTCAGTCCATTACCTGCCTAGAAGTATTTTTCTCAACACACACATATATTTAAAAAAACAGCATGTGCCGTTGTTTTTGATACCAAATGATAACAATGTCAATGAAAACCTAACAAAGGAGAATTTCCAGTAAAGGTAATTTTTATAAAATAAAATAAGTTCCATATATAATTCTAACAAAATTACTGAAGACAGGAGGCCTCCAAATAGAAGAAATTACCAGGATTAGAACAAATCTTGTTCTAATTAACTGATATGTATCGATGTATTATTCTGCAGCGATTATCCTGCCATCTCGATGACAGGTACATAGCAAAACAATGCCACAAAAGTGGAGTGAGTGTCATTTTACCTTTTTTAAAAAGAGACTCAATGCAATATCTATAGGAAAAAGTTTACTAAATGCAGAATATAAAGTTTACTAGTATGCATATGTAACCGCTGGCTTACATTGACTTAAGAAGTTAATTCAACTTTCAATAAGCACAATGAAAAAATATGTAGGCAGGGCTGGTGGAAAAATAAGAGACTAGGGGGTCCTCTTTCTCCACGAATGTTCAACATAGTCCTAAATCAATAGCAAAAAGATTTGGATTAATGCCACATGAAACGAATTTTAACAAAATGACAAAAGAGATGGCATGTGCAGGTGATGTTGGCCTTGTAGGGAGAAATCGACCATGCATGAAAGAAGTATTAACGAAATTTAAGATGGAAGGAAGAAAAATGAGTCTTCAGATGAACGAGGAAAAGACAAAATCTTCAGCATAAGCCAGTTCACCATAAATAAATAGAAACAAGACATTTGAGTGTTTTAACTATTTAGGATCGACGATCTACGATTCCTTGAACGAGGAAAAAATATATATTACAGAACAATAGGAGGAAATTGATCTTATTTCAGTCTTTCTGAGCTCTTTAGAAAAGGACAGCTAAATCAGATTGTATAAAACTCACTTGACATACGAATCTGAAATCTGGAAGGCTTAAAGAATAAGCTGAACTTAAGAGGTAAATAAAAAGAAAGATCTTAAGAAGTATTGATGGACCAGTATAAGAGAATAATTCCTTGCAATAAAAAAAAAAAACCAAGAACAATACACACTTGATAATGAGATGGGTTTATCCCTAGTCATTAGAGTCCATAGAATTAGGTGGTTAGGCCATGTAATTAGAATGGAATAAGAGAACCTATAAAACGAAGATTGAACATTTGCTGTCCGTTTTTTACATGAATATAAAGTATAAAGAGTTTTATCTCAAAACCAGTCACGCTCATTTTCAAATTATTATTTTTTTTAATTAATAGTTGTAATGGATATTAAATTATTATGGAATAAAAGGCGTTAAACGCCTGGTTTAAATATTTTTTTTTAAACAAATCTGGTAATCCAGTACAAAACTGTTTGTTATCTAAATAAAAACAAATTAAAAAAAAAGGATTAGCTGGTTTGAAATTTAACGCCTAATATCATCTAGAATTTTTCGTATTACTTTATCTTCACCACGACATTTAAAAAATAAAAATATCAGTTTTTTTAAAAATTTGGGAAATAGTACTTTCAAACAACTGCTGGGCGGATCGGTTGGGCGAGAAAGCTGTTTGTAGCACTGTCTCCGCTGCATCCGGTCATCTCGGATGCAGCATCAGCATCAAACTTCCTGCCATTTATTCCAGGGAAAGTTCTATGGATTTCTCGGCAACTGATTACCCGAAGACGATTCCATTGTAGTATTATCGAATCAAACCGTTACTTCCGATATTTGAATCGAAACGAGAGATTCTACATTTACTTACCAGCATCGGATAGAAATGTTCCATATCGGGTAGAATATGTATATGATAAACTTATTTTTGGGAGTATTGCCCCGTAATATAAATATTTTAAAACTGGAATTTTGAACTCTAAGAGTGTTTGCCCGAGAGACTAAGTAACTTAAACAATAAATTTTACCAAAATGGACTGACACTAGTAACATATGTAAATGTCATCAACAGACTGGAAGACTTCAAACATCTACTCTATAATTTTTTTTTTTAATGGTGGATTTTGGACTGTAAGGATTGGATTCGGGAGGAATTTGATGGTTTAGTGAAGCCCCAAAGCTCAACTCCGTATGTCCAGATAGGCCTTATAATAGTCATGTAGATCAGTCTTTTGTAATGGATTGGCAATTTAGACCGTTTGTCTAGTAAATGTTGTAATAGTCGAAATGGACGAGCAGTTACCTGTCTTTTCAGTCTTGTATGAGGATTCCATGTCAGTCGTTTGTCGAGATGTAGTCCTAAGTAACGGATCTGTTCGACACGAATAAGTGGAGTATTATTAAAGGATACTGTTGGACAAGAGGTCATTGGTTTACGACGAAGAGTAAATGTGAATTGGTGGGATTTATTGGAATTAATTTTAATCCTCCAATTTTGGCACCATTCTTCAAGGGTGGTGATGTGGGATTGGAGGGTTTGGGATACAATGTAAGGATCATTGTTCACTAACAATAGACATGTATCATTGGTATACGTGGTGAGGATAGTGTTAGGATGGGTTGGGATCTCAGCTGTGAAAACTGTATAAAGAATAGGACCAAGGATACTACCCTGAGGTACACCAGCAGCCTGACCGAATAGGGATGAATAAGCACTGTTGTGATTTATTTGAAATAATCTGTCAGAGAGATAAGAACGGATAATGAGAAAGTATGTAGGGGGTAGGAATATAGGAATTTATAGCAGTCCTGGGTGCCAGACTCGATCAAAAGCCTGTTTTACATCAAGAAAGACTCCCGGGCAGTACATTCCGCGCTCAAATGAAGACGAGACATCAACTACACGAAGGCATTGCTGGATAGTGGACTCTATAAATTTAAGCTCCCAGTACCAGACATAGTAAAGCTACTAAGACGAAAGGGTATAGATATTTTATTATGTTTTTGAGAAAATGTCTGCTTAGAATCTTTTTATTAAATACATAAAATTCTTTAATCGACAAATAAATCATCTTCACCACAAAAAATTAAAAACAACTTTATTCGGTAAAAGTACAATTAAAAAGATCGCACTAAGATTAATGATCTCGCAATTACACTACAAGGCTAGGGGGTATATAAACAGGCGAGGAGGGAAGGGCTATTTGCTGATATAGTGATATTGTGGGCCTTTACTCCTCCCTTCTGAAGTATTCGAACTTGGTGAGAAATTATTGAGCACAGGTAATTAATGTTTTAAATATTTTTGGAGGCATTGATAGTGCATGTGAAGGTGGTTGGATATGTTGTTGACATGGCTTTGAGGTATGTTTGTAATTAATTTACATAATTGAAATTATGTAAATTAATAACAAATATGATGTAACAATAACTAAAGCAATTATATGGTATGAATACATTATCTGATTTTTGTTATATAACATCTTGTTCCTTATCTTCTGTGTTCGGATCAACCTTAATCCTATTTCGATAATAATATTAATAGAGTTATTATTACTTCTTGAGGAAGAACTATATTTCCAGTAATTAAATAGTCCAATGTATCCATATTAAAATACTTTGTCATAAATAAACAATATAATAATAAGCAGTATTTAAATAAAAAGATCAAATTACATCTTCCATTTTTAGCTAAAACTATTTTTATATAACAGTAAAACTAGCTAATGTAATCATTTTCGGTGTTCATTTAAAACCGCGTTATTTTATTCATAATAATATTCATATTAAACAATACAAAATTAATAACAGTACACCTATTGCTTTAGTTATAATTAATTACAGTCAGTGATGACATTTTATTAATTCGAGATTTTATTTTGAATGATTTTATGTTTATATTAATAGTTTATTATCAATGTTTCTAAAATATAAATAATCGATTAATTTTCTCTTTCAAGCTGTTATGCTCTCGCAGTATGGTAACATGTAAATTAACTGTTTGCACTTGGCATCGTTACCTACAAGTATGGTAACTCGACGCCACTTTTTCGCTTAAACTTACACCCTGGAATCGTAATATTATATAGTAAAACTTTAGAACTAAGAAAGGCATATAAATATAGGCATAGAAATAGATATAAACTAAATTTCATTACAATGAAATTTAGTTTATATGTATTGTTGGAGATTCAAGAACACATATTTTCCAACAAAAAATTAATCCTTCGTGTTTTTCGTTACCTTGTTGATAGGATAATACCATTGTAACTATCATATTCTATGAGCTCTCTAAAAAGTTGGAGAAACATGTACCCCGAACATCCACTCATCAAAGGAATTCAATCTTTTCTTCTAAAATTGTCACAACAAGGTAAATCCATTATTTTCATATGGGCTCCAAGCCACATTGGCATTGCTGGTAACGAGCTCGCAGACAAAGCTGCCAGAGAGGCACTCACGCTCCCTGGCCGAGGCACCGCCGTTCTTACTCCATCAGAACTCAGTACAACCCTTAAATTACAAATATCAGAAAAATGGCAGGCCAAGTAAGATGAAAGCTCTCCGAGTAAATTAAAAGAAATAAAACGATCGGTAAAACCATGGTCAACATCTTACCGCAGGGAGGAGGTTGCTCTGCCCCGCTTGAGAATAGAACATGACTCCTCACGCACTCTCACCTGATCAGAAAAATGCCACCTCCAACGTGCAAATATTGTCAGTCTATTCTTACGATTAGAAATATTTTTGAAGAATGTACTCACTATGTGCCAATAATAAACAAGATAGGACTGACCCCAAATTTATCAGAAGCTCTCGGAGATGAGGAAGCTAAAATTACACCAGTGTTTGAATTTTTAAAAGCACATTGCCTTCTTTATAAATTATAAATCCTCTTCGATTTTTATTTTTTTATGTTTTTTATTTATTTTATTTTATTTTTAATCTTTATTTTTTTTATTCATTATTTTGTTTTTAATCTTTTTTTTTACCTTTTATCATGCCATAGGCGTTGATGACCAGAGGGTTTTACGCCTTTAAGCAACAATCAACAATCAACAATAACAACTATCATATTCAGCTAGAATATTTAATTTGTTAAATATCTCATTATAATTGCGTATTGGAAACTCGTCTTCACTACTGCTTACATCAAGAGACTCAATGGTGTTAAGTCGTTTTGCTGATTTTATTAAAATAAAAATAGTGATTACAGAATGAAGGGGATTTATAATCCCTCATAATATAATAATATAAGAAATGGTTTGGAAATTATTAAGGATAAATTACGAAATTACAATACTGTCTTATGAAAGCGGAGATCTTTTTAAACTTGACGTTTCAATTAGACGTGAGTTCTTGAAAATTTCTGTTCTCATTTTTTTTTGTTATCTTATCAAGTTTTCATCATTGAACCATACTGATTTATGTTTGCCCCACTCATTCTGAATATTGCTCAACGAATTAGAGAAGAGTATAGTCTGTCGTGAATACACTTCGCACGATCTCTTTTGACGTAAAATTAGTTGATTTATTTATCTTGT
>NW_027110356.1:88379-90078 GCF_000696795.3 Halyomorpha halys
CGTATAAAGTTTGACTGTAGCATTTAGAAGCAAATTTCATCCTAATTAGAATGATTAAAGACAATTTTTTAGGACCGGTTGCACCAGTCTCAGGTAAAAATAAAATTCGTTTTACTTATATTTGTCCAAGATTTTAGTAAAACTCAGGTAACTTAGCTACTTGTTTCTGGTCTGCAGTTCTGTTAACCACTTATCAAGGTTACCTATTCTTATGGCTAATGTTAGAAATTGTGAGTCCAGTTTAATTTAAAATTGAAACTAAAGCCACTTATCACAGCCAAAATAGCAAACAAAATTTTCATTAAACCATTTAAAAAAATTATTTCTTTAAGGACGGAATTCCTTTTTTTTTTTTTCATTATTGCCATAGCAACTAATTCTTTGAAGTCTTTGTCATCTTTCAAATCGTCTAACATGATCAAATCCATCAAATTTGGAGAAAACTGGAATAATACAAGAAACGCTAGATACAGATCCAAAGGAAACTATAAAAGGTTGATTGCATGGTCACCTAATTCATAGATCTGCTCTTCTATTAATCTCAGTTTAGTATAACCGGCTATCATTGGCCGGTACAGTTTACCTTCAGATTTTAAGGTTAACATATCAGCTGCAACGGATATTTATTGATATTACCCGAGATTTAAGAAATCGTAATTTAAACTGTGGCCTTAATGGGAGTTGGTATATATGTAAATTTTCCAAAAATTGTAAAATGTCCCTACGTTTCGTGGTATTTTGTTCACATAATATTCTCTTTAGAGATCGTAAACTTCCCATTAAAAAACTCATACTATATTAACAAATATAATAGTAATATTAATAATGATGTGAACCGCTACAAATTATGAAGGGTCAGGGGTTTAGTACTTTGTAAGGAACACTTTTCGGAATGACGGTTAGAAATGGAAGTTTTTAAGATCACGCACACCAATCGCTTGGTGTTTCCATAATTAAGCCCATAATTGTGGCCGAACGAATTAAATCAATTACTGCTTCGTGACTGCAGCGGCGCCGTTTCTAATCCGGCCTGGGGGAAGAGGGTCGACTTTTATTTCAGTGGCGGTCCAACGAAATGAAAACTTGATCCCCCAATATGGTTAAAATAGGGTAATAACTTGTAGGTAACCCGTCTCATCCACCCCGTACGTCAGAAATGATCAGGAAGGGAGTCAAAATATAAATAAATAAAAAGTTTTTTCCCTCATTAAGGGTATCAACTTTATAGAGGCTGGGTGTGCCTCACGAGGGCTCATGAATCCAAAGGGATGACTCAAGGCTACAGATATAGACTAAATAATTATATGCCAGAGCCGATCAGGTCCTCGGAGTTAGTAGCACATTGCCTTACCAAGCGCAAACCCGCTCCCTCATATCAAACAATATAAAAGATAAAAAATCTAATAAACTAATTAAAGAAAGTTGCATTAAAACTAATAAATTAATACGATTTGAATATTTTATACGCACTTTCTTGAAACCTTTCTAACAGAAATATCAAATATCAAAATTCAATTTTTTTGTGGATATGACTATAATATTACAGCTTTGAAGATCTACAATTATTTAGGTCTAATGATCAAAGTACTGATTATCTGCCGTCAGTACAAAAACCGCTATCTTCCAAGTAAAATAATTTCAATGGTATCAGTTCAATAGAATAGATACCAGAAGTAATTATTATATAAATATAAATAAA
>NW_027110356.1:90373-96461 GCF_000696795.3 Halyomorpha halys
ATTTATCCATGTTTAATAATTTATTAATTTTCAATAACAAAATACTAGGTAATTCTAGGTTTATATTATGTTAGAATATTTATTACCATCCTTCAAATAGTTAAGAAAGCGTTGGTACGCTAGTGTTACAACTAGGCCCCCAAACCGGTATTGATTAGTGTCAAAAGCGATTAACTGAATTTTTATAATTATGAGAGATAGTTGACCGTTAATGACTTGAACGATGAGAAGATGCTTGGGAGTGCGATCAAAATGAAACACAAATAAATTTAATAATCCTTTAACTGGAAGAGTCTTATGGAATTAAAATGGATTTAGTGAATGACACAATTTCTTAATTCACACAAGGACAACATAACAACCAATTAGTATAAAAAATAAAAAAGAAGAAGAATTTATATTTACTTTCTTCTTTTTTATGTTTTATACTAATTGGTTGTTATCTTTTTCTGTTCTTAGCCCTGATGAAGGAAAGAAACTCTAGCCGAAACGTAGGCACAATTAAATAAGTTACATTAACTTATTTGTGTTTCATTTTTACAGCACCCTCAACCATCCTCTCCCAGAATTTTTATTATTAAACGAATATTTTTATTATTATTTACTAATCAAGACTAAATAATAAATAAATTTAATCTAATTAAATGTTGACTTTATATTTATTTATTTTTTTCGAACCCTCTAAAACAGAAATAAAAAGTGAATTAGTATGTGCATTACTGTGAAAAAAACTAAAAAGTAATTCGTGTTGTGTCTTACCTTTTACTACCTTTGGTATTTTAAGGTTACCTGTTATATTTAATTTCACATATGAGCTATCCATTCAAGGAGCTATTTTGAGTGCGGAGGTGAGGGGCCTCTTCTTGTTATATTTAATTTAATATTGTATAATACTAAAATATTTTACTACATTTCTCTTCTTTGAATGTAGTGGATTAAATCGGATTTTCCAGTTTATATCCCTCCTCTCCAATAGACTCATAATAAGTAAAATTCAGATGGAATGCGACATCGAAATAAAGTTGGCTTATAGCAAGGTAATATATAACTGTATGCATTAAAGCTAGTTCTTAAACATCCCATGCAGCAAGAACAAACAACAGAAAGATGTGTCTAATACGAGTAAGCTAATTAAGTAAATAAATAAATATGTGAGCGACTGGATTTAATCAGAATAAATTAGACATTGTTAATACTTGAGCATTTAATAATAATAATAGTAGTTTATTTATTCCGTTGATAATAAGATAACATCACATAAAGACAGACCAGAAGGGCATAATCAATATTTGTTTATTATTTGAGGAAATAAAAATAAAACTTTTACTGCAATGAAGCCATAAAATTTACTGCACACTTACTGTTTATAACACACGATTCGAAAGAGTGGATGATTAAGTGAACATTTAGGAGTGGAAAAATGTTCGGAAGATATTGAAACTTTACTATCAATAATTCGTTTAAAAATATAATTTACAATAAATAAAATAATACGACTAAGGATATGATCCCGTTAATATTCTATGAAGTATAGTTTATGAGAGCTGTAAATTACTCAACTTTATCAATGCGATTGATAGCCCTCGTAAATAATACTGAGATCTGGACGAAAGCGGCTGGTTTTCATCGTAACATGATCGATAACCTAGAAGTAATAAATCAATAAATGGAAACACCAATACTACAGCTAATACCTTCACTTTTTTACATGGAATTTCAAAGTGATGATTTTTAGAGAGAAAAATCTATGATTGATGATGTAACTCACATAGATGATGGTATTCAACACAATATTGTGTTGAGCCTTATCCACTATATAAAAACTAATTCTTAGGCTAGTATTAAACTAAGAAAGTTCTTCATCAAATATATTTTATAAAAGAATTTTAACTATAGATTTGACAATGTAATAGCTCAACTTTGATGAAAGATAACTTCTATGAAGGATCTTTTACCAAAGTACTCTTAGCACTCACTATATTTTATAAATGATTGGGTGACCTAAAGCTATTTCTTGTTTCCAATATTGCTATTTCCAGTTTGATAGCTGCGATAGTTTCTGCCGCGGCTCTTAAGTGTGACCGTCCAAACAAGTTTTTACGTGATAATAGTAGCTTTACTACAACGATAAGTATTTTCTCTTTAAAACCTCTTGGCAGCAACTGTCATAGCCACTGTAGTTGAGAAAACAGTATTATAGTTAATTTCATGACAATATTTACTATCTTGGGCATATTTTCGTTCAAAACCTTGAGTGATAGTTGACAGTACTTATCATTGTTGTGAAGCTACTATCACGTTATAACCTGTTTGCACGGTCACACTTCACAGCCGCGACAGCAAATGAGCTGACTTCAAAATCGACCCCCTAATGAACTTTTCTATGTATTATACTTAATAAATGGTTAAATAATTTCTAAATAACTAACCATTGTAAACATTTAGAAAATCAATCTTTCTATACAGTAAAACAAACAAATACAATAAGATTTGAATATTTTACAGGGAATTTCTTAAAAACCTTTCTCACAGAAGTGTCAAATTTTTGTGTATATGACTATTAATATTAGAGTTTTGAAGAACTACAATTATTTAGGTCTAATTATTATCTGCCTAACAGTCAGAAAAAAATCGCTACCTTCTAATTTAAATAGTGATACTTTTTACATTGAACTAGCCCCATTTTTAACATCTCTTCCTTCTATCATAAAATAAGATAACTGATGCATTTTATTTATCTAACTTTTATATACCCATTCGTTGCAGATTTGACCCAAAACAGATAGGCGTCTTTTTATTCCTAACTCCTTAACCATCCTAACCCATTAATTCTTAATCTTTCATCCTTAACAATCCCTGATAATCCTCCGAGGCGTCTGAAAAGAAGATGGCCATGGGACCTTCTAGTTTAAATTAATGTTTGAAGTACCACCAATGGGTGGTTCCTTCCCAAGATTTTCAAGTGTATATGAAACATACAACATATTTACTTATTGTATTATTTTGTACAGTTGTAAATTACAATAAATAAATAATCAGAAAAAAAAACTTTTATATAACTTAATAATTCAATATGACAGTCTCCTTCGCTAAGCAACCAGTTCAGTGAAAAGGTTTCTCTGTATATTAAGGTACTGCGAATGTAATATGTCTTCGTGTAAACGAGTTTTAAAGTGATAACAGCTTCACTGCCACTTCATTTATTACCAACTATCACTTCAGACCTAGTGCTACAATACTGCTACGGACAGCAGATACTGCCATGATAATATTTACTGTGATGATGGTCAATATCAAGCAGTTTACATCATGGCAGTGGCTACATTTGCTGTGAAAACAAATTTCGTGTAATTTAGTTTATCTCCAGTATTCATAGATTTCAAAGTATATATCAGAAATATAGTTATTTCGAAAAGACAAATTTTGTGTTATTTTGATGAAATAATGAATTTAAATACAGGTAGTTAGCTATTTGTAGTTAAATCAATTGTTTAAACAGTGTTCAGGTCTACTTACCATTGTCAACAGTGAACTTTTATAAAATATTTTATGTATTTGTAATAGCAGTATTTTGAGTTCATTGCATTTCATTAACTAAGATTTTTTCCAAACATTTTATAAAAGAACTTAGTCAATGAACTTTGATAGTGCATTACCAGACCTTTTTTGCTCAGTACAGATCCCTTATACCCCGTATGGTTATTACCTAAGTAACATGAATACCTAATAAAGAGTGAAAAAAATTAAGATCAAATTTCCATAGCTGTATTGAAAAACTGAGGTCGATAAAAATGGTATGGGAGGTGGGTTTTTGACACTTATTAATGATTAGTCATTTCACAAAGCATAGTCTTTATTGAAAACATTATCAAACAAACAGTCTATTTTTTCGGTAACTTTTCAGATTCGTTTGTTCACTAACGAGGTAACAAACAGGCTGGAGAAGTTATAGCATCAATTATATTTTCGTCGGGAAACAGAAATCGCGCTAGAGTATTGAGTAATGTTCTCCATCCAACTGTTGACTCATCTTTTTTCAGGTCGAATATTTTACGCAATACATCTGCCCCGAAAAACCATGACGAAGCGTTAACTTCAGAAAAAAAAACTTTCACACCGTTAAAAAATGCTGGTAAATTTGTAATCTTTGCTTATCTTAAGATAAAGCTACATCATTTGAACCAAACCACTATGATATATAAACTTTGGTCTATAAAACATTTCACATAAAAAATTAACGTACTTGAGTACATGGTCGTAGGCAGGTTTTCACCAAGGGGGGAACAGACCTCAGCTTATTACACGTAGTCCATTCGGAAACATTGGGTAAAAGAAAGATATGTAATTCCGCATTCCAAGAATACGGCCGCAAGATATAGCATAAACTTAATTATTGTTTATTATAATTATCAAGATATAGCATAAACTTAATTAATTATTATAATTATCAATACATGCAATAAATTCAAATATAAGAGGTGATTAAGATATTTGCTAGTAGATATTAGAGTAGATATTACTTGAGAGTATCAGCCTTCTGGGATTGTTGGCAAAAATATTAACTACCTTTTCTACGACGGTGGCATTTTTTTCATATATTATCGACATAGATTTTGAGATCATTAAAATGTCAAACAGTACGTTGTAATAGGAAGAATGGAATCTAAAAAAAAGGCCTTTTTTTATTCCCCCCCCCCATTATTTTTAGATTAAATTATATGACGAATAATTGTGCTTATTGGGTCTTACCATTTTACGAATCCTTATTGTCCCTTTGTTACCTAACTCATCATAGCATGTTTCCAGAAAGGAGTCATTTATCAAATAAGTTCTCTTTATATTCTTTCCTTTGGTCCCAAAAACCTAGAGGAGTGCCGCGGCTCCACCCAGCTCCGCTCTGCCTATGCCCACGCTAGAGTATCTTACATATTTGATCTGGTTGTTAAATACGTAGAGATTTTTTAGTAATTGACTTCTAAAATACATAAACTAAACCAAGAGGATGCAAAATTGAGGTTGAAGACGAGAAATAATTGTTATTTCTCAGTTATAAAATTACTGAATTCGGGCCAAATGCTCATTAACTTGGAGGTTGGAATTAATGACTATTACCCTTCTTATTGTTACTAATGGATGCTAAACGGGACCAATCACTTTTTTTTTTCTATTGGCCTATAGAACTTGAAGATCCTTAGCCGCTTTTTCATTTTGATCTAAGTTTCGGCCTTCGGCTTGGTCTGCTTCCTATGACCAAGGCGTTGATAAACAATCACGTTTATACACCAATAAAACTTTAAGGTTGTCAAAGAGATCTCCAATTTGATCTTCGTATTCTCAAAAAACAGAATAAAGTTTATGTGGAAGGGAAAGGGAAATAAACGATGGAATAGTACGGATAAAGATAGTTGTAATAAAAGAGTTTTGATGAAGGAAAGGATAAAGGTAGCTATAGTTAGTGGTATAACGATTATTTTTTTTACTTTCACCTGGCTTTATATGGCATATAAAGTAAAATAAAGTGTTTCGATCGTGCAAAATATCAAATTTCAGTATTCAACCGAAATACACCTCTTCAGGACCACTAAGTAAACCACTTCAAAAACGAAAAGTCGCAAGAAACTCTTTTTTTTTTGTAATTACTTTATTGAAATTTACAACTCCATATTACATAATACATTTAGTAAATATGATCTTAGTTAAAATGGAGTGTTACAGGCGTGTAGAGCAACTAACCATTGGTAGAACTCTAATGATATTTTACATTAGCTGGTCTCGAGGGCATTTTCAGGCGCCTCGGAGGATTGTCAGGAATGTAAGAGGATGCAAGGTTAGAAACTAGAGGGTTTGAGTGGTTAGGGAGTTTATAATGGAAGGAGTGATATCTGGTTCGGGCTTGATCGGTTACATTAAGGTCTTTATGTATGATTTATTTGTGACAAAGTAAGGAGCATTGAGGATTTTAAGAAGGATTTTGGATTGTAATGGATTCGATACGAGAGGAATTCGAAGGTTTAGTAGAGACCCAGAGCACAACGCCGTATGTCCTGATTGGCCTCATTACAGTCATGTAGATCAGTCTTTTGTAATG
>NW_027110356.1:97304-100054 GCF_000696795.3 Halyomorpha halys
TTTGAAAAGTTAGAATTTGTTAAATATGGAGAAAAATTTAATTAATATTCTAGAAAATAATATTTCCATCGATACAGCGGCAAAATTAATCTTCAGAAGTATTCTGGAGGGATAAGGAAAATGCTGTTTTACACTCCATTCGAAATTTATCGATGCCCAATACTCGTGGTAAAATATTGGTCAAATAAATTTCACTATAGACCAACCATCTTTTCAATTCGAACAAAAACCGATGATTGCATAAATATAGCCCTTTCACCAGCCCGCATCGAGTTGTGGCACAGTATCGATTCATCGAAAGTACTATATGATTTACGACCTAATAAATACAGCCTTGGGCGGCATGCAGTTCCGCTTCCTGCCCTGAGTCCTATCTCCGTCCTCTCCCCCCGTACAAAGCCGCAGGGTCCGGGCAGGCTAAGGATATCAGCTCAGGAGAGGAAGGAGTGTCGGAAGGTTATAGCGAAAAGAAAATATATGTACGAGATAATAAAAGGGAAAGAGAATAAACTGCGACGTAATGGGCACCAAAGGTCCGACGCCGATACAGGTAATATAAATTTACAGCTGGAAACAAGCCCCCATAGATCTTCTTTATCTTCTCCTTTCCTACTAGGCGGATACAGCTGAACTCAATATATGAAACAGTATACACGTAAATGTATACTTATACTTTTTTTTTCTTGAAATCAGTAACATTTGCGTTTTCTTAGCAAGAATATTAATTTACTTATTTTTTTTTTGTAAAGTTTAAAACTTCGAAATAACAGTTGGTCTCAGAACGATCATTGAAACTCAACATTACCATTCACTTATACTGTTTCAAAATGGTGGCCGTATATATATCATACGCCCGTACTTCAACTGTTAATCGCGATAGAATAAAAACATATAGAATTTAGAAATTATGATTGTTATAGTATTAATACAAAAATCAAAGAAAATACAAATAATTTTTAAAAAAATAAATGTATAGATGTTTCGAAATTATAATTAATCATATTATAATAATTTTTATGAGCAAATAAAAATCGCTTTACCTCGTAACTCTTTTTTCAACGTTATATATAAGTTATGTTATACATAAAAAAATAAAGGACTATAACGGAAAGACTTCTGGCAAGTTTCGCCAAACTTGTTAGAGCCATTTCAGCAACAGTCTATTCAAATACGTTTTCGATATTTACGGGCAGAGAGCCTATCTTACTACAGAACTGTATGGAAATACTAAATCGGACCACCCATTGTCAAGAGATAATCTTTCCTAAGACAAACAGACCAACAGAGATACAGACCAGTGGTTTTTTTTTACTCAGGGATCAGAATTTCCTCTTAAAACTTGAAGACTCGATAAAAGTCGAATATTGAAAATTTGGGTTGGTTATTTCTCAATTCCTAACTTTTTTACTCCTACTATCTCTATTGACGGCAAGAAAAGTAAAAAAAGGAAAACAAATCAAAATGATTTATTTTCTTCTTTTTATTTCCTATCACCTTTCTAGTGCCTTCCTGCGGAGGGAAACGTTTAGTCCAGTTTCCTAACCATGTTCCTCAAAGTATTTTTGCCCTTTTTTCTTCACAGGAACTCGTAGGTATGACATTTTTGGACTTAAAAGTAATCTGATCACGCTAAAACCTTTAGTGGTCTTCGGCCTTCTGAGACGCAGGCTTCAGTGTGTCCAAAACATTTGAACTTTTCAAAGGACCAGGCTAGTGAGGATTTTGCTAATCCACAACCACATGAGTTAGTAAAAACACTTAAACTTATTCAAAGATAAAGCCATATATAGAATTCATTTTGAGGACCCGAGCTTGGAGGCACAGCTTAACAACAACTGTACCACAATCGTATGGGATCGCTTTCGAAGGCCCAATCACCCGTAAGAGAGAATTTAATTCAAAGCAATTCAATGAAATAGTTTCGGAAATGAATAATCATTTATTTTAGTTGACTATATAATTATTACATTATTAATACGAAAGCTTAGCGAACCAGAAGGTTCGATGCCCATACCACTGATCTACAAGATTAGTCTTGATGCAGTTCTCCCACCTACGCTTTGGTCTAACCTTAAGACTTCACAATATAATACTATATAAGACGACTAAGGTCTTTATTAACTTCATAGAGATCCAATCGTTACTGAGACTTACAGGCCAATCTTATTCGTTACAATGCTGTAACCTGAATTATATTTACCGGATGCACTTCCCTCTATTCGGCTTCGTATAGCCCTCTAAATTTTCCAGTTGAATCTTCCTTTTTTCTTCCGAATATTTTACGCAATACATAGTTTTCAAATACTTTAAGGCGTTATTCTTCCCTTAGTGTTCGCATCCGTAAAGAACAGAAGTACAAATAATCTTTTCAATAACTAAAAAGAAATAAACACTAGAATCGTAACGCCTATGACAACTTTGATTCTTAATAAAGGGGAAGAATTTATGTAGGCTCCTGGGCAGGCCCAATCTCCTAAAGCCTTGAGTTCCTGACCTTTGGATAGAGGAAAAAGTTGGACGTTAAACGTAAATCTGAACACGTCACCACCTTTGCGCTGTCACGAAATAATACTACATAAACCAAGATCCTCAATGTGGTGGTATTTTATAAAATTATTTCCAGTAATAATTATAATTATGAAAACTATATATATATCGACCTCTTGATCTTCACAAAAAATAGCTGTTTTTGTTTTATTTGAAAAGTTAGAATTTGTTAAATATGGAGAAAAATTTAATTAATATTCTAG
>NW_027110356.1:100900-113446 GCF_000696795.3 Halyomorpha halys
TTGAGGGTTTTTAAAAGTAACTTTGAGAACAGGAAAGCAATAGTTAAACTAGGAAACTGTCTTAGTGGTTCAAACATACATAAAAACTGGTATACCACAGGTAGTGTTATAGGCCCCATGTGTTTTAATATCTATACAAACGACATTAAAAAAAGTTATTTCAAGTGACAAAAAATACTTCTTTGTCGATGATTCAATTTTTGCCACTTACCATAAAAATTACAACATAGCTCTGAAAAAATCCCAAATTACTATTCTATTTTTTTTTAAATGGGGCCCATGACAAAGGTTTCATACTTAACAAAGATAAAAGGGTCATTATGTTAATAAAATCACCCCATATGCCTTCTCTAGACGACCTGAAATTAAATCCCATGATTGTCATTGTCTCACTAACATTAACAATATAAAAATATGTTGCTGTAATACACTAAATGTTGTAGAAAAATATAAATATCTAGGGGTTAGTGTGGGTAATGCTTTTTCTTGGGAACTACACATAGTAAATGGTTTAAAGAGATTAGGAGTATGCTCATATTAAGTTAATTACCTCCACTTTGTACTTAACAGAGAAACTTTAAAAATGGTGTACAAAGCATTATCTGAATCGATATTAAGATATGGGATCGAATGTTATGGTTCCAGTGCTGTTAGTCATTTATCAAAATTTGCAAATGTACAAAATCGAACAATAAGAACAATATCGCAGAAATAATAATAAAGCAGAAATTCTTAAAATCGTTGGTATTTTACACTGCAACTAAACTATTTAATTTTTAAAGAATTATCTTAAATTTTATGGATAATAATTTATTTAGAAAAGAAGCAATATATATATAAAAAATTATTATCGAACCACCCTATAACAATCAAATTGGCGAACGTAACTTAAACTATATGGTACCATATTTGTTCAATCACTTACCAGAAGATCTAATAAATAAATCAACCACTAAGATAATTAAAAAAGAAATATTTAACTGGGTAATTTCTTACTTCTATGATTCTCTGTACCCGATTTTGATTCACCAAATGACCATATCTCTCTGTATTTTTCTTAACTCTTCATAATTTTTCATTATATTACAATTAGAATTAGCAATGTATGAGTGGTTAGTAATAAATATTATATATTTGTATCCTTATTTTTATAATATTCTGTATCATCTTGTTTTATTCTGATTATTATATTAATTCAATGATAGTAAATTTGCATTATTAACCTATTTTAATAATTATTATTTTATTTTTTACATTATTTTCATTTCAGTAGTTGTTAATAAAATTATTAGTTATATCACTTGAGATCAATGCATATTGTACTTGCCTATCTTAAAAATTGCATAGTCTCCACAACGCCCTAATAGTAAAAATTTGTATACATTACAATTTTTACTATTTCACTTAGGAGCTATAAAAACGTTAATTGTATTAAATAATTTTATATTCCTATCATAACTGTTATTCAATTTTCAGTATGAGTGGTCCACGACCATTCAATATTTTGCACAAAACGTTACCTCAATATTTTTACAATCATGGCGATATTTTTTGGGTCTCATTATATGTACGTTAAAATACCTCATCTTACGTTCAATTAGTTTTTTTTTTATTCTTTATTCAATATTAACTTTATTAATATTTTTATCTATTATTAATAAATCTTCTTTTTATTTTATTTTTTAATAAGTATATGCCTTTCCTCTATTTTGGTTGATTGTTCACTAACTATTATGATGAGATTAGATCCACTTGATATAACCGATAGGCGAGACTGTCAGTTAAACTGAGGTGACAGGAAAGATTATCAATTACAGCGTTGCTAAACCGTTTAACTGCCGATAGTAATTAAGTATCATTAAACTTGAAATAACTATTCATTGTGCAAAGTTTTATCCTACATAGATATTATGCTTTATCCAATTTTATAATATAATATAATGTACTATTTTTCATCAATGTTAAAAGGTTTTTACTACTTCTTCTGTACATATATTTGAAAATGAATTCTTAATGTAAAACTATATTTCGTTTTTATTTCTGATATTAAATGGTTTAATTTATTATCTACTTCTTTAGAGTCAATTAAGTCAAATTTAGCTACACCATTTAAACAATTTAAAGTCGTTTTGAAAAATTTAGTCAGACTTATCAGTCGGACAATTCACAGAGTCAATGATCGATCTTGAATCCATATATTCTTTGTACTGTTTTTTAAATATATTTAGTTTATACATTTTTACACACAGTATATTTTTAGTTTATATATTTTTAAATTTAGTATGTTTTTAGTTTATATATTTTTACATTTAGCATATTTTTAGTTTATAAATTTTTACACTTAATGTATTTTTAGTTTAAAAAAATTAAATGTAAAAATATCCTTTAAAATATTTTTGGTTTATTTGATTCATTACAATAAATAGTTTAGTAGGTATCTGGATCTTGGTAATTGTTTAATATATGTAATTTTTTGCATAGTTCATTTAATTCTCATTCCTTTTAGTGAATGTTCCTCAACTTCTTAAAAGGTTAAACAACTTCTATTATACAAGCTGTTTTAGACATAAAATTATTTGATTTGGAATTTTATAAGCAGATATAAAATAAAAAATAGTATAGATTAAAAGGAATAAATATGGTGTATACCTTAACATTAACTCGAGAAGAACCTGTAGTGAAATGACAGAATCATTAAAAAATGTGGAAGTCCTTCAGAGGTAAATTAATATAGATAATTAACATAACATGAATGTGTGTTCATATGTATTATTAAATGTGTTTTAATTCTTCTGATTACTTGGGAAACAATAGGAAATAATAAAACAATAGACTTTTACATTTATATTTATGAAACCTATGAAATTGACATGGGTTGTTTTATCCAATATTAAAATACATTAACAATTTATTTAAATCAATAACGCAATGGATAAAAACAGGTGACTGTGAGTTGTCATCTTTGTTTCGATCTGACAGCCCTGCAAAATAGGACGAAACGTTCGTTAGCAATAAATAGTTTTCTTCAACTATTTTGATATTTTTATTGACATTAACCCGGACTATCTTCCTATAATCTACTTAATACGGCCAACTGTCTCCTACCAATGAAAATAAAATAAGTTTAACACACCTACAAATATTTACACGAAAACGCGAAAAGAAAACTGAGGTCAAAGACATTTGACGTGTTTATTTTCAAAGCTACTATTATTAGTGCTACTATTGTCCTATTGCACTCCAGCGAGCAAAGACACTTCACACGCGACTGAGCATAACTTAGTCTCTCAACGGTAAATGTTCTATAGAGAGAACGATACTGAGGAACAGTCTGAGATATATCTCTAGAGGTGGCCCACAGTATGCGAAAACGATGAATTTCGGCAAAAAAAAAAAATTGTGTGGTTCTAACATTATTTAATACAACATTCCTATAAACCGTTTTATTATCACACGAACAAAAATGAATAAAAACCAAGTATGAATCTGAACTAAAAATACCGGAATTTTACACGAATTCACTCTACATTTATACAGCATTGCGATCACAATCATTGTGTCATATTTTATTGCCATTTCTTATTATTTGTTTGTTGTCATTTGCAATATCTTCAACAGATAAGCAATTATAAAGAATATAAATAGAACAATATTTATTTGAAGAATATAATTATATTTCTCTATATTGCGGTGTGCGCATCACACAACTTTCACTTGGATTTTTTTTTTTAAGGTGTAAATAACGAGAAAAATGCTTTATTTAGCCATAGTGTCCGAATACATTGGGTTGCTACATCACACAGCATACCACTAAATCCATGATCGGACATGTATACAATACATATATTTACATGACATAACAAAAAAAGATTTTTTTTCCTACACTTTCCTTTTACTATCAATACTAGTCTACATATTAAATACAAATTTTTTTGTTGTTGTTTTTTTCCATTTCAATATTTCACAATTTTATTTCGTTTAATTGACAAATTTACTCTCTCTAATTCACTCTCTCAGATCCTCTCCAGTGATCCGCTACCCAAGAACTTTATCATTAGACAGCAATGTGAAATCAAACCAAAGAAATAAATACATTAAAAAAAAAAAAATTATATACAGATTTAAAAAAAAAAAAGTTAGTTAAAAGAAATACTTGAAAGAATAAATAAATTTTAAAAAAATAATAAACTTCGTTCCTGCCAATAATACAACAGTTTAACAAAATATAACGATACAGGCTTCGTGAATTAGATCGGCTAATTTCCGATTTGAACTCCTGTCTTTCTTCCTTTTTTTACCTTTAATTATTTAATTTTTCAATTTAATTATTTATTAACAAAATTAAAATTACTTAAGTTTAAATACAAAGATTGTTTATAATTAAGTTCTATTAGACGATTTAAATGAGGATAGCACCTATCTGGTATTAAAGACCGCTTAATTGAAGATTGTACAGACCGAAATGGATTGTAAAAGGAAACTGTAGGGGAGGGGGAAATTGTTTATTATATCTTATTATTGTATCTCTTTTTTTTTCTGATTATACCATGTATGTGTAATTTATATATGTCCGATTACGGATTGATAAGTATGTTGTGTGAGATAGCAACCTAATGTATTTAGGCAGCATAGATAAATAATGTATTTCTCTCTCTCTAAAACTAAATTATAAATATAACTAAATAAAAGCTATTTGTGTGAAGAGTTGGAGCGTTGTGAGTTAAATTAGTATTAAATATAACTTCATCGTATTTATGCTCTAGAAATTCAGAAAACATATTCAGTTACGAATCTCAAATACTTTTGTGGTATCACAATGGCAAACTTTAAAAGAAAAAGCACCCTGTGAAAATAAAATAATCAGAGGAAAATAGGAGACAAAAATATCCTGAATGAAATAGGAAACATACTTAATTTAATTAGGGAATCGGCGAAGATTACTGAGGAAGCATCAGAGTGGATATTAGACGAAAGGAAAAGGGTGGTCTACGGGAGTGAAGTGGAAAGAAGCCATTGAAAATTTAGGTGAAACCTACTAAAATAAATATAATAATATCCATTTTACAGAATAAATATTCTTTGGTGCATTCAATTTTATATAGGATTTTATAGAGGTTAGTAATGTACATGAATATTATAAATTTTTACAATACATTAACATAAGTACATAAAGTGTGTTGATTATCCTTAACACATTCCTAAATGCTCAATTTAAAGTGATGTGGTCTGTGTAAATCGTCTAATCAAGAACCAAAAAAGAAAAATAAGTTAGTTATTTCAGAACACTTTTTAATTAAAACTATGAATAGTTACTAGCCAAAATTGATGGGCCAGCCAAATTTACTTAGGGGGGATGGCGGATATTGGAAACCATTAAAGTAAAAAAATAATCTTTTTAGAGCTCCATAATCCTAAAATTACGTACAACACATAAAATATAGAACGTCATTTAAAGTACAGTAAATTTGCTAAAATATGAACCCTAAAAGAGCAAACTAAGTTCAATAGTTCCTGAGATATACTTACGTAAGCACTCAAATTAAAGCTATTTTATTGTTCTATAAGGTACTTTATGACGTTTACCTATGTGAGAGTATTAGTTTTCATGACTTTTGCCAAAATAAATTCACAAAATATTGATTTCTAATTGTTCAGAAAAAATATTTCATTTATGAAAAACAATATATCTCAGGAACCATTAGATGTACAGATGCCTGTCACCATTCAAATTAAAGTTTTTTTTGTTTTTTACAAGCCCTGTTTTGTATTTAATATTAACTTAGTGATTTTTTACATAAACCTGTTTATTTCATTTGATTTTTATGTTTTTATTTTAAGTCTATTTATAATGTCGGCGTAATGTGTATTTAAGTGTTTTGTGTCAGTTTTATAGTTTACTGTGTTTTTTATTCATTTGTTATTTTATTAAAATGTGAACTACTGAACTTAATTAGCTCTATTATGGCTCGTGTTTTAGAAAAATTTTACTCTACATTAAATGATGTTCTGTTAGCTTATTGTGTGGTTTCAAAGATGTGGAGCTCCGAATGAAAATAATAATTTTTTTTTACGTTTTTAAACAACCACTATATTTTTTATTCCTCCTCACTATACTTGGCAGAAATACACTTTTTACTAGTAATTATACATTGTTTTCGTTTTCATTAACGTAATCGTAAATTGGGCTGAAATAACTGATTTTATTTTCAACGGGTTCTTGTTCCAGTGTTGTTATTTATGGAGGTCGCAAAGCCTACTATTTACACATGAAGGAGGTATGAACAATAAAATTGTCAATCTTCATACCACTAATAAAAATAAAAAAAGATGAGTTGGAGTATTGTGGCAATGTTGTCATTATTGGGTTGCAAAATAAACATGACAACATCTTGCACATTACCCTCAATATCACCAGTGGCAAGACGTCTTTGCCCCCCTGACTCTTTGATTACCAACATTTTGTCATGGAGACAATAGCAGGAAACTTGTCAAGAAATCGCAATTTCAAACAACAAAGCAACTTAATGAATAAAACTTTCTCAAATATGATTAGGTTTGGAAAACACATGTAAAAATGAATTGTGAATTTATGTTGTTTTACTTATACAATTCTATAAATATAGGTATGTAGGGTTGAAGTAACTTCAGATTCATGGTACACTGAGTATGTTTACTCGAATTATAAGTTAATTGGTTTCTAAACGCTGAAAATCATTTGGAAAACCTTATACAAACTGTAGTTTTCTTTATATTTTTTTTTATAACCTCTAATTTTTATACTTTTTCTGAAGATTTTTATTGAGAAAGTAATAACCAATTTTTATAGGTTAATGATCGGGATTTTGAGATTAAAATTTAAGGGACGAGCCGTTACTTATATCCATAAAGGCGGTCTTGCTTGTTTAAGCAATAGTAGTTAAATTTTATAGTATTTTAAAGAAACCATGCCTACAGTAAAACTTTGGTAAATCCAAATCAGACAGGCTATTATTTAAATATAAGTGTGGTCAAGGTAAATTCATTTATACATATAAAGTAAAAAATAAAATAGCCAATAAAATTTGATAAAATCAGATATGTGACAAACTATATAATAATTTCGTGCCAACATAAGTTTCACAACTGTTTAATAGACAGAGATTTCATCAGAATGCAACAGGCAGGGTAAGTGATTTCTCTGAACTCAGATTCGAATACAGACGGATAAAATAAGATAAAACACGGGCTTCAAATTTTATACCAAAGGAAATTATTTTCTTTATCCTCTTGCATGAATATAATGTTTACCTAACTCATATTGTGAGGATACAATAATAAAATAACAATGCATTGTTCTGAAAGATCGATAAGCATATGAGTCAACAAGGATAAGAACGATTTCCAATAACATGAGTGACTCAATGACATAGCGAACCTTTTAAAATACTCGAACATTTTCCTATCTTAGCTAAAGATTCTGTTCTTCTGATTATCTAGGAGGAGAAGATGATTGGGGTCCGATCAGTGAACAACACAAATAAGTAAAAACGTAAATTTATTAATGCCAACGTTCCAGCCAGAATTTCTAGCCTTCATCAGGGCTAAGAACAAAAATAAGGTAATGAATAAGAGGAATTACAGAATAATTAGGAAAAAAAAGTAACATTATAGATACAAAATATCAATATACACACAAATATAGCCTAAGTATTATAAGAAGATAAAGGCAGAATTAGAAAAATAATAATAAAATTAAGAAAGGGGAAAGAACAAATAATAAAATACATATGAAAATCTAGTTAGTAAATATATTTACAAACGTATTTAAAACAATGAATAAAGTTGAAAATAAAACATGTATCTAGGTGATTAAATATTTAAGTAAAATACCAGTTATAAAATCCAAAAGAAATAAAGAAATATTAATCTTTTAATTTAATAATAATTATTCAAATGAAATATGTAAGTAAAATACTGGAATGAAATAAATAAAATATAAAGTAATAAAAACCAAAAGTAAAATATAAAGTAAAAAAAAAAAGAAGCAAAATGAAATGAGTAGCGCGTCGGCGGCAATACTGTAGCTGAAGAAATACATTATAATAGATGATGAGTCAAACGGAAAACGTCAAGAATACATTTACAAGTTCTATTATACAGTTTACAGTACTAGATGGGTAAAAGTATGAAAAATAAAAAAAATAAATATAAAGGGTGACAACAAATAATTAAAATATAAAAGAACATAAGACATGTAGGAAAAAAAAAAGAACTATATTTTAATAAATTAAGTATTTGGGAATATACTAATGATGAGTTTGTGATGAGTCATGTGGATGACTTATACGCGGAGAGGATGGTTATAAATATAACACAAATAAGTTGAAATAACTTCTTTAATCGTGCCAACGTATCAGCCAGAATTTCTAGCCTTCATCATGGCTAAGAACAAAGAGCATGATAACAACCAATGAATAAAAAAAAATATATATATATAAAGTGACTAATTGTACAAAATGAAACTAATATAATTAAAGTGATGAAAGAAGTGGAAAATAAAATGTATACATAGGTAATTGAATAAGTAAGTAAAAATAAAATAATTAAGGATATAAAATAAAAATTTTAAGTTGTATAATGCAAAGAAATATGAATATTTTAGTTTATTAATAATTTAAAATTAAAATTATGGAATGAAAAAATTATATTGAGAAAAAGAAAAGATATGTAACTAATGAAATATGTGACCATAATATAAGATAAAGAAGAAAAATACGAAGTTAAGTTTAACAAAAAACAATTAACAAAGAAAACATAACAATTTTAATATATAGGGAACATAACTAATAACTTGGGTAAGGAAAATTAAGAAAAGAATAGAAAAGTATGGGAGGGGGGTTAAAATAAAGATAGGAAAAAAAAGAGAGAGTAAAACATAAAACGCACTTATTAACTTGAAATCTTACCGCCAAGTGAGTTCTGCGCCTCGAACAGCCAGACTCAGAATTAAAAATAAAAAATAAAAAAAAAAAAATAAAAAAGAGGAAATGTTACAAGTGGGTAAAGGATAAAAAAAAAGTAGAAAATGAAGATTATAGTTGGATATAATAGCTTTCAGAGATAAGTCTTTTGTCATGGGTGCGGGTTGACATGATAAAAATTCTGATTATTGTTTATTATACTTTCACTAAGTGTTTTATTTTCAGAATTAAAAGGAGTTTACTTTGAAAAAAAAACAATAAATAATGGAATGACTTGATGAACACATACACACCATAGCAGATAAAATATAGATGCCACAAATAACCTCTATCTGGAAACAATAAAACATAGGCGTGTCATAAATTACTCAACTTTATCAAGAAGATTGATACCCCTCGTAAATAATCATTGACATGTCAGGCAATAGAGAATTTCTATTTTTTAAAAACCTTGTTCACTATGAACATCTAGCGGCAATATATCAGAAAACATTACAATTTTGAGTTTTAGTAAACAGACAAATGGTATCGACGGAACCCGAATCGTCATCTCATTAACCTTCGATTTTTATAACAAAAGCGTTATAAAACTAATAAATTATTACTAAATATATAAGGTATACTACGTAAAATGTAAAGGATTTCGCAAATGAACATAGTTCGAAAACAGTTTTCGAAGGCAGTAAAGTGTACACTTTAAAAACACGTTTAACTAGTCTTTTAACTCTTTTAACAAAGTAATGCAGAGACAATCAGTCCTAAAATTATCTTTAAGATCTCTGTTAATCGATTCATTGGTAAGTTTCCTCGAGTACAAAACAGTGATCTTCAGTGGTGTAGTGAAGTGGTGGGGGGAAGGAAGGCGGCCCATCCTGAGCGCCACTTTAAGTAGAGGGGAGTATAGCAATAAATAATAAATATCTTTTAAAAATTTCAAACATTTCACTTCATGACTTTTTTATTTGTAACCTGTACAGTACACATAAGATAAATACCATTGTTCTAACCAAAAAGGTTTTTAAAATTATTGAATATTTCAGTCTTTTAAATTGAAATACCTAAATAAAAGGGCGGTCAAAATTTTCCTCATTCCCGGGCGACTCCCACAAAAAATGCCGTTTTATTCTTGTGGCCCCCTGTTACCACTAATCACCTCGCTCTGAATTGTTCAATTATTTTCAAGGAAACATATGAAATATTAAGTATGTTAGGAGTTTTTAACTGATATACGAATAAAATTTAAGAAAAATTGATAGTTGAAATAATAGTCAGTCAATGTCCTATGTATTTGTCTTTAGACATGTTGAATGAGTAGAAACCAATCTTAAGTAATGTTTCAATAGTATTTGTTTTGTTTTTTTGGCCTACACTGCATATTGGTGATGGATTAGCTACTGCGATATAGAAAAAATAGTATATTAATGCGTTAAGAATTTTAATTTCGAACGAAATTTAAAATTGTTATTATAGAAATAATTTTTATCAATTTATGAACAATGCAACTTTATATAACTCATAAGGAAAAAATATAATTTTTATCATTCCAGATTGTTTTAAAAAAAAATATTTTATTGAAATTCACAACTGTATTAAAAATACAATAAGTAAATGTAATACATGATATATGATTTTTAAAACATGATAGTAGTTTGTGATACATCAATAACCTTGGGATTAGCAATAATAGGGGGGGGGGGTTAGAAATATATATAGATTGAGATCAAAGGTTATTAGTTCTTTGGGAATAAGTTTTTAACTTAAGAACGTATAATCTGCCCCCCCCCCCAAAAAAAAAAAATCTACAAGAAATGGAATAATTTCATTGTAATGAATAATTTTATCGGTCACATAATAAATAGCATCAAGAATTCTTTGAGGGATTTCGGATTCTAAAGATTGGATGCAGGAAGGAATTATGAGTTTTGATAGAGGCCTATTGTTCAATTCCTCAAGTTCAAATAGGACTTATAACTGTAATGAATTTGACTTAAATTGGTAGCTTAGAGTGTTTGTCAAACATTCCCTTCATTTGTCAAGTGTCCCTAGCTAGCGTATCTATTCCATAGGGATAAGTGTACATTATAAATGCCTTTTATAGGGCACTATGTCTTGGGATTAAAAGTGGTACTTAATAATACCGCTAACTTTTATTATTTGATTTAGGACACACAATATGCATAGTTTTTATTTTAATGTAATAATTATTACTTTTCATTATCTGTAATAAGGTATTTCGTTAAAGGTTATTAGAAAATGATAAATTACAAAGAAAATATCATTGATGCTAAGGAATTAATTATTTGGATTGAATCTATGTACTGAAGAGTAAATCATTAAAAGACTAAGAGTTAAAAAATATTGTAAACATTAACTCGAATCTTTAAAATAATTTGATAGAAAATTAATTTAAATTCTATACTTGATAAGAAAAACGGACCTGACGCGAATTAATATTTTTAGGAATAAAACGTGACATACAATCAAAATTTAATCCATTCATATCCTTCAAGAGGTGTTAAATCGTCAAGAAGAATCGCCGACCCGCCCCAGACGACTTCTGACAAGAGGATTTGTCAGCGCTAGAGAGGAAAGGTTTAGATAACAACTTTCCTTTATCCTTCGTCCTGGGAGGAAAGCCACACGACAGGCACTTGGCTGATCCAACTTAGCTGCTAAGTCCCAGGACCGATAAGTCTCAACTGTCAGAGGTTTTGTATTTTGGGCCTTCTCGGGTGTGCATATGGTCGTCTCTGATATGAGTGCCTAAAAGTGGTCAGCAAAGTTAACCTCAAAATTGTGGCAAAAAAATATGAAAATTAGTATTTTCGTACGTGTCTTTGTGTAGTTAGTCAGTCAGTATCCGATTTATATATTATTTTATACTACAGTACACTTTTAAGGCTCAGAGAAATGGATTTAGTGAAGTAACGAATCACAATTTCGATTCTTAAATTCTTACAACTATAATACAAGAGTCGGGAAGAAAAAAAAAGGCAGTTATCTCACCCCAATTTTTGATTACTTTAATGGAAACTATGTATAATTACTAGTAAAAACTGATGAGTCTGCCAAGTATAGGTAGGGGAAATAAAAAATGGCGGCTGTTTCAAAACCATAAAAAAACATTAATTTTTCATTCGGAGCTCTATATCTTTAAAACTACCAACAACACTAGAAAATCTAAGAGAAAATTATTTAAAGAAGAGTAAATTTGCTAAAATAAGAGCCCTAGTAGAGTTATTTACGTCCAACAATTCTCGAGATACAGCTTTTTAAAAAGCAAAATTTCGCTTTGTAACAGCCGCCATTTTTCATCAACTTTGATTAGTAATTATATATAGCTTTCATTAAAGTAATCAAAAATTGAGGTGAGATAACTGCCTTTTTTCTTCTCTTGGGCTCTTGTACTACTACTTACAGCAAACTTTTGCACATATTTAGCTACTGCTCAAATGTACCATAGCGAAATACGTAAATTATACGTAAATATTTTCGAATAGTTTCATTGGGATCTACTATGTAGAAAGGCTTATAAAAAATGTATAGGTCTCTCACTATCGAGCAAGTAGAAATAGAAAAGTTTGTA
>NW_027110356.1:113496-117554 GCF_000696795.3 Halyomorpha halys
TATAGGTCTCTCACTATCGAGCAAGTAGAAATAGAAAAGTTTGTATCGCACATGTGACCGTCTAGTGCTCATAATTTATATAGTATCTAAAACTACGACTGTCTATCTAGTTGTGCTTAGAACACTGAAAATTGTAATCATTAAATTATTTTACTTTTTTAAAAATGAATTCAGATTTAACCCTTTGTACTAGGCAACGTTTCGGACGTTTCCTACCAGCAACTCGACGCCACTTTTTCCGAAAACTTATACTCAGGAATCGTGGTATTATATAGTACAAGTTTAGAACCAAATAAGGCATTGTAATGAAATTTAATTTATATGTGTTTGTGGACCTATAAGAACCTATATAAACAAAAAAGAAATTATGATTTTAAATAAATAAATGATTTGAAAATTACCAATGGTAAATTAATAAGTCATAACACTGTCTCATTGCGTCCGAGATCTTTACTATTTGACGCTTCAATACGATTTAAAGTACACAGTTCTTGTGAATTTCTTTCCGCAGTTTTCGGATTTCTTTATTATCTTATCAACTTCAATCATCATTGAATCATACTCCTGTACCTTGTTTCACTAATTTTATATATTGCTCAAACAGATTAGAGCAGTGTTTAGTCCGTTGTGAATACATTTCGGACGTTTTCTTTCGACCGAAATTGATTTATTTATCATGCATCTTTATATTTTTATCTAAGATTTCCGTTTAAATAAAAAACTAAGACCATTTGAATACAAAACATGTGTTTCTTAAAAAATTGCGATGGACAAGTTCATTCTCCGAATCACTAATATACTTTCATGCCCTCTCAGAGGGAACGACGAATTAATATTGAAGCCTTAGGTTGTCCCCTCAGAGGGGAAAACCGACAGTAAAGGGTTAAATTAAAAAATATAAAAAACAATAAATATCTAACTGAAAAAAAAAAAAAAAAAAAGGAAAAACATTTTTAGAATCTCTCCATAATTTCGCCCAGTACAAGGTTAATAAAAATGATTTAAAACTTCAAAACCCCGACGTTGTTAGTCCGCGGACCGAGACGAGAAATGTCGGTATTTGAAAATTTAGTCGTTGAACGTTTTAGATGTGTGTTTGAAATAACACACGTAATGCAACCCACGCAAAAACCTGCTCTAATTATACCGATAGCTCCCGAGTGTCACGGTTGCCAAGCATACTATTACATGTCGTTGTTAAGATTTTTTTATATTTTAAGCTGTTAATATCATCATAATGGCGACGAAGGTCAAATCCAGGTCTTTTGGCTTCTACATTCCATTCTTAATAAGTGAGAGGATTACAAAACAAGTATATCGTTGATCTCCGTACCTACCTTCAGGCCGTAGTTGAAAGGTAATTTTGGAAGAGTAAAACCCTCGGGTTTTTTGGTAGGTACGATCTGCCACTTTTTAGCCATTTATTACCCACTAAGTAACTAACAGGCTCAAAAATTCAGATACGTTTCTGAGAGCGGTCTACATCTTTTCGCGTATGGAGTAAATCTCGCGATATTTCAGACTTAATCCAAAAGACAATGACTTTTTTTTAATGCTTCTAGAAAAGGGATATACTTTTCAGTATTGTGTATACATAGATATCCGCCACAGTATCCCTGCATAAACAGTTTTGCACTTACTTATTTTTAATATATCAATCTTTTCAATTTTATTTTATTTTTTTATCATGGGCAAAATCCTTGAGAAACTTATCTCAAGACGCCTGTACCCTATCCTTGATTCCAACCATATAATCCCAGATCACCAGTGTGAATTCCGAACATCCCACTCCACTATCCAGAGTGGTGGAAGATTGATAGTGGTGGACTCCGGTATCCAGAGTGGTTCACGATTGCCATCGTGTGGTTGATGTTGTCTCGTCTTCATTGGAGTACGGAATGTACTCGGGAGTCTTTCTTGATGTACCTTTTAACAGGCTTTGATCAATTCTGGCACCCAGGACTGCTATACAAGATCCGTAAAATCCTACCCTCTACATACTTCCTCATTATCCGTTCTTATCTCTCCGACTGATTATTTCAAGTAAATTGCAACGGCACTTATTCATCCCTATTCCGTCAGTTTGCTGGTGTACCTCAGGGTAGTATCTTTGGTCATATCCTTTATACAGGTTTCACAGCTGACATCCCAACCCATCCTAACACTATCCTCACCACGTATGACGATGACACATGTCTATTGTCACTGAACATTGATCCTTACATTGTATCCCAAACCCTCCAATCCCACATCCACTAAACCATCAAATTCCTCCAAAATCCAATCCTTACAGTCCAAAATCCTTCCTAAAATCCTTAATGCTCCTTACTTTGTCACAAATCAAGTCATCCATCAGGACCTCAACGTTGCATATGTAGCCGATTTCGCCAGAACCAGATACCGTTCCTCCCATGATAAACTTCTCAACCACCCAAATTTACTTGCTTCTAATCTGGCTTCTCCTTAATTACCTAATAATCCTCCTAGGCATCTGAAAAGAAGATGGCCTCGAGATCTTCTCCTCTAGAAATGTTATTGGAGTTCTATCAGTGGATAGATTCTCCACATGTTTGCATCATGTCACTATGTCACCTACAGCAAATTTACTTGTTGTATATTTGTATATTATTTATTGTTGTAAATAACAATAAATAAATTATTTAAAAACAAATTATTTTTAAAATTTTAATTGGTGCTCTTAAACGAAAAATATGTTTATAAGATAACTCTAACCGAATAATAAAATTTCTTGGTTATTAATCTATCCAATACTACGTATTATTACAACTAATTAACTAAAATAGGAATAATTTTCTAGATTAATACCTTTATAGTTTTAAAAAATATATCTATGGCTATATAGTTCTACAATGAAAATAAAATAGCTTAATCAAGTCAATAAATACGGACCTATATTTGGAATATTCATGCAATCCTTTCTACATTATAATATGAAAATCCAAATTTATAGTTTAGAACTTGTATTTCTATTAGCGCCTTGTACAAATAGCCTCCAGTATAGAATCCAATACTCAATCAGATTAGTTTGTATAAGTTCCTCAATTCAATTTAAATTTGAATACCTCCTGCGTGGAAATCTGTTTTGCCGGTCACGGCACTTAATTTTAACACAAATGATAAAACTACTGAAACCTTGTTCTTACATTAGCGTATATAAAGGTAACTTCAAGCGTCTTACAAACAATATCGAAGGTGCTCTTATGAAGAGATGACAGCCATAAAATGTAGATCATACAGTTAAAAAATTCCCAGAAAACAATCTATTCCGTGCAGAGCCACTAAGGAAATTATTAAGTAGGATATTGTCTTGGATAATTAGATAAGTATGTCATAGGAGGTTTTGAATAACACCAAGGTTCAAAATAGTAAGGTGATTCATGCATTTGTCCATGTAGAAAAGTGTAAAAGATGTTCTTTTTGTATAGTGGCCGAAATAGAATCGTAATCTACACTAAAATTTACCTTTATATAAATACATAAAATCCGTTAATAACTTAAACTCACCATAAGTCCGAACGAACACCTTTATCCATAAGATAATGACTCACCTGGAAAAGATAAAAAAAATTAATTGATTTCGCCGACAATTATTATATTTTAAAATATGTTATAGGGTTAAGACACTAGCATCAATGTACCAGTTAGGTACACTTTGAAATTAATTATTAAGAATTTTAGGAGGTCTGCATTTTTTTTTTTTGGGGGGGGGGGTCTTTGCTACTACAGATCTACCTAATAAACTCATATAGAACTAGGATCACAAAGGAAGTTTACCTGCAATGCTGAATCGTTTATAAATCCATTGCATTCATCCAATTCCTACATTAACAGAACTGTTGGATAGCTTACAGTTTATACCACATACACAATGAGGAACCAACTAATATTTTTGTAAGCTTGTGTATTATTTTTTCAATAATTATAATTTCACGATATATGTTCACAGCGTACCTCTTTATTACTATTCGACATTGTTAGAGGTTTGAGTTTTGTGGTGAAAAGAAAAAAAAATATTGATATTTTTTCCTTTTATTATT
>NW_027110356.1:118861-121332 GCF_000696795.3 Halyomorpha halys
GATTTTTCTATGTATAAAAATTATCGTTGCAACCCACGATAATAATGTTGATTAAAATCTGCCTCGAAAAACGATAATAAATATCAATGACTATTACCATTTTATAATATATATACTTAATATAAGTGTGAGGAGAAACTTTTCATACATATAGCAGCTCAGATTCCATTACCCATATTGGTTTCTGATGTGATTAATATTACAAAACATTTATCTAACTTTTTGAGGAGTTTTATGTGTATCAAGTTTACTTCTGATGAATTCTTATTGTATGTGGGTAAACACGCAGGTTGTTGGTGATAAAATAACTTATCTTAAGGTCAAACTTACCTGAAGAAGTTATTAATATTATTATTGAAAAAATAATAAAATTAAATTCAAAATCGTTAAAACTTTTAGGCACAGTTATATATATTTAGGTTTCAGGTAAAAGTCTACATTCCATAATTTTGTCATAACAGATATTTTATACTGAAGACCTGTCATTAATCTAATGACCTAAAACTATGAGCGAGAGGAGGGCTGTGGTTAATTTTCGGCGGAAACTCCTTCTTGACGATCGGTAATTAACACAACTTATAAAATCGATAGCCTTTTCTAAGTCAACCAGACTTAGATTAGTTTCTGGGTGAGGATGAGGGTTAGGGGGGGGGGAGTTTACTTCCCGGCCTTCTATACAAACCGTCCTCATTAATGAGCTAGGCTCTAGCCACTGGAAGGAAAAAAAAATCTCTTTGTCCTGACGGAAGTGTTTAGAGAAAATATCTAACACTTTAGAACAGTTTTAAGATTAAAACTTTAACAGGCTTAACCTAAGGCACGGTTTATAAGGAATAGTTACCCTGACCATATTTCATAATTGAAAAAAGAACTTTGCTGATATTTTTTTTTTTTTTTTTGTAAGAAGAATAAACTTAACTTAAGTGAAATTAAAAAAATGAATTGAAATTTAATTTAAATATTGTTTGTATCGTTTCAATAATATTATTCTTAATTGGAATCGATATTTCTTTAAGAGTATCATCAGCATGACCCACGATAGATATTATGTGGAAAAATCATAGGTCACGAGGATAGTATTTTTTCCTAAAATCTACTACGCTTTCCACATCTAACAACTCGATGAATAATTTATCCCATTACAGATTTGCATTTTGAAGCGAGAGATATTGATGAATTTATTTATTTAGATTAAAAATTTCTAGGAAATCGAATAACGTAATTTAAAAAAAAAAAAAATCACCCATAAAACGGGAGGAGCATGTGGCATGAATTACATTTCCATGTAAATGAGTTTTGTACAATCATACCAGTGATACAGAATATTCATAAAATAAAAAGTTTGAATTTTTAATCTCAATGATATTTTATTTAAATTGTTTTCGTTTATTACATTCAATATTTAATCTTTGTAATCAGCTAAGATAAAAACAATTTAAGCTACCTCAAAACGTTTTATTTTACTTTTTAATATACTTTAGGGGGGTCCTAAGTATATTAAAAATCGAATACAAACCATTTGAACACAATTTTAACTGACAATGAGTCTAAAGGGTAGATTTCATTAATTACTTTTTTTTTTTGACTATTTAGTTTATTCACAACTGTAAAAGTATTTTTACAACCAGCGAATGAGATGTAGAGAAAAAGAGAGAAAGAAGTCATGAAGGCATGAAGGTTAAGGTCATCCAATGATGCCTCTCCATTAAAATTGAATTTTTTGTCTTGTTTTTTTTATTTATTGATATTAACAACTGTATAAAAAAATACAACCAGTAAATTTGATCATAATGACATAATGATATGATACAGGATGTAGAGAAACTACCCAGTAGTAGAACTCTAAAAACAGTTTATAATATATGGTCACGAGGCCAAAATTGAAATTTAAAAATCAATTTAAGAGGTCCCTATTCCAGCTCCTTCGTAAACGTCGTCTCGTATCTGGTAAGTCTAGTGTTGATAGTCCTTGAATTTTTTTTTCAAATTTAACATTTAAGTCAAAGGTCTTTAGTTATTGTAACCATCAATAGAAACAAAATGGCGGCCGATTAAAGTATTCATATGCCTATATCTCATAAAGGACATTTATGAAGACAGGAATATCAATATGAGGATAGATAATATCAAAAATGCAAAAAATTAATATAACTTTAAATAAGGTAATAAGAAAATGAATGGTCCAGCTCCATTCGCTCTGCAGTCCTAAATTTTTAACAGCTAAAATAAAAATATGGAATATTAAATTTATTAAATTTGTAGCCGAATCGATTTTTTCTTTTAATGAATATTTAAGCAATTCATTGCGTGGGATATTGACCAATCCACTTATTCTACCTAAGAGATTTGTGAACCTAAAAAATTAGAACTTATTCATAGTGGAAGGAAGAAAAAAAAAATCAAAATAGTATATCGTCGTTTAAGGTGAACTATGAAAAAGTATATAATATGATTTTTATAGTAAAAAAAAA
>NW_027110356.1:122887-123348 GCF_000696795.3 Halyomorpha halys
ATAATATCATAGCTTAAGCGAATAAGTAGACCCAGTTGTTTCTGGTTTTAGTTTGGAATTTCTGTTTAGGATAGGATATAGCATTGCTAACCTTGCATAATTTTGAGCTAGTTTGATGTTGATATGGTGATTCCAGGTAAGGCGGCGATCGAGGTGAATTCCCAGGTATCTTACTGTTTCACTGGCAGGATTGTGTAGCGGTTAGTAAGGAGCTGTAGAAAGAGAGGGCGGGAGAATTTTGGCAAGACATGATCCCCTTTTATTTTCTTCAAACGTGAGCCAGAGGGAGTCCAGATGCACAATGCCACAAGTACAGCAAGTCACACAGGGTAGGCTGCATTCCCTCATACAACGCAATGTTTCTTGCGCATGTCCCCCCCTTGCCACTTCTAAGACCTTTTTTTTTTTTTACATAATTATTTAATTTTTAAAACGGAGAGTATTATAAACATATCAATATA
>NW_027110356.1:125313-129678 GCF_000696795.3 Halyomorpha halys
ACATCTGTACGTCAAATGGTTTTTGAGACATAAATTTTTCAAAATAAATTAACTAAAGTACGTCCCATAAAACATTTTTATGAAATGTTGCCTTTTAAAAAGCTATATCTCGAAAAATATTTAACGTGAAAAGCTCTTTTAGGGCTCATATTTTAGCAAATTTACTCTTCTTTAAATGACGTTCTCCAGGTTTTCTTGAGTTGTTTCTACTTTTTAAGATATAGAGCTCCGAATGAAAAACTAGTTTTTTATATCGCTTTGAAACAGCCGCCATTTTTTATTCCCCCTACCTATACTTGTCAGAATCATCAATTTTGCCTATTAATTATACATAGCTTTTTTTACAGTAATCAAAAATTGGGGTGAGATAACTGCCTTTTTTCTCCTCTTGGGCTCATATACTATTAGTGAGGCTGGAAAGAATTCTCGAACCTACAGGGCTGACTGGCGGCTAAAGTGAAACAGGAAATAATTGTCTGCCACAACTGAATTCGAACCTGACTTCGACTTGGAGTTGGTAACACAATATCTTACCTTTGAGTACTACTCAATACAATACTACTCACTCCCACATTGCTGAATATAATGCAGTTAATAATATCATAGCTTAAGCGAATAAGTAGACCCAGGTCACAAATCATTTTGTTTTCAACTAGTTGAGCAGATTTTTATTTCAGAAAGTGTGGTACTAAAAATTAAGTTGATCTTATGTATTTAAATTATAAAAATTAGTTCAAAACAGTTTTCTTTCGTAATATAGATCTACCAATATTTCAAGCGGAAAAGAAAATGTCATTAATTTAGTTTCTAAAGGCCTATTTATTTTTTACAAAATAGCAATCAAATGGTCCATACTAGCCCATGAGCATTTTCTATTCTTCGGGTAATTAATAAGGGGATGCAATTAACACACACATTACTTGAAAACATGTATAAGCCTAAGAATATGTCATTAAACAGTATAAAAAAATATATGAAATCTGTACCGCTACAAGCCAAGAAGGGTTAGGGGTGGAGTACTTTGTAAAGAAGACCAACGGTTGTGCAAGGAGGAGTTTTGGTCAGAATCATGCTCAACAATCATATTTTTACCCAATTAAGAGTACCCACTTAATGAGACTAGGTGAACCCCGGAGAGCACCCAAACCCACAGGACAGACTCACGACCTTCATATAAGATCTTCATATAAGAAGATATAAGAAACCTACTAAATACATACCGCACATCCATAATGAAAGGGGAATGAGTGGAAACTGCTTTTTGTATGAACGAGAAAATAGATACAGGCTAAATTCTACATAAAATCTTTAAGGGTGCTTCCAGTAACACATTTTGCTTGTAGATCACCTACTGAATGTATTGGTTGAGTCTGATATTTAAAAGTTGGGCACGTAAAAAGATGATACAAGCCGTGATGCCGATGATAGAATTTCTGACGTTAGAAATTTCGAGTCGTCTCTTTCATTCTGTGGCCATGCGTGTTCAATGACCGTGGACAAACATATTATTATTACAATAGAATCTACAATATTAGGAAATGAACATTTTAAGCAATTAATTTTAATGATACACAGAATAATGAAAAAAACAATATTTAAAATTAATCACAATTTAAATAAGCTCTCAAATTCACATACCCATTGAAGATGAATTGTTCGAAGCCAAATTTAGGTTTCTATTATTTCTCCAATTATAAAAAAAACATCACATACCATGATTAAAACACTGATTACAATTTTTCTCTTTCCACAATCCTCGATTTATTTATCACTGTAACTATATTTTAATAAAACATTATCACTGGACGGTAAATTATTTTATACCAGCTTCCGACATATGGTAACGTTTTATAAATTTATTGATTTGTTTACACTTAACATTGAACCTATTATATATTTAAACTTATATGAAAATATTGTTAATTGCTGATTCGATAAAACATTAAATGAAAATCCAAGAATTGTATTTTCTCCACCTACATTTCTAAATTTTAATATATGGTTCGTTTCTTTCTCTCTTTTGTCCCAGAATAAGAAAAACATTAATCGAGAATCGTTTTTATTATACTGTGAAAATTTCTAATTAAATTGTTTCAAACGTAAATAATATAATAGGTTGAAATTTAGAGAAACGTGGATAAAAAATTCGACTATACTGCGTCCCTAAAAAAGACATTATGAGAACCATTATCTTATACAAAAATAACAACAAGCCATAAACTATTATTGTTCAGGTTATAAGCAGAACGTATTTTACACCATACAAATAATATTATATAAAACACAAAAATTTTAAAATAGGTTATGATAAAGCAATCTAGGTGTATTAAAAAACTGTACGTGAGAAAGAATTCCAGAGCAAACTCTACCAGAAAATAGGCATTGTGTTGCCTAATTTATTGAACAAAGAATTATTTATTATAACCACAGGAAAACTTAATGTTTATCTATCCGTTAGATCACAATAAAAAAATATAACAATACGAGTGTTCATTGTGTTTAAACATATAATTTTCAATAAGATCCATTGACATTTAACACCGAAAGAAATTCTAAAAGTAACTTTTGAAATAGTTATTATCGAACAAAAATACCAACCAGCTGACATTTTATTATCAAAATACAATGTCAAGATTACTTAAGGCGTAAACTAAAAGATTAGGCACGATTTTAACTTACAATTCTGCTATCCTTTTCTTCCTCTGACAGCCAGAGAATTTCACTGAAGTACAACACAGACGAATTTCAAAAACGTGTAAAGGTTATCGAGTAAGTCTGAAGCCATTTCGCAATGCACTGCGGTCTTGATCGCGAATTAATAATCGGTGTTAAAAACAAACAAAAATTGAAATCGGATGACAAATATTAGGTTTTTCAAACAACAACTTTTGGCTTTCACTGAACTCGTTAGAAGAAGCCTGTTGTATAGTAAAGTATACATACATAACAAAACCACCCATTCACGGTCTAACAACGGTACACATACATATGTTGTAGGACTGCATTAGACATCGTATGATACAGAATCATAATTGAGAGTGAGTGAAAACACATCTGCAAATAGTATAAAAAATAGTTTATATCACACTTAACATGGAAACGCATCGTGGTTCTGAAACCTTCCTATTTAGGTAGTTCCACTTTGTTTTTCGCATACAGTTTCGAAACAGTGCATCTTAACGAATCAGTTATAGTATATGAAATCAAAAAGCATCAAATTAAGCGTCAAATGAGTTATTAATGAGATATTAATTTGGTTAAGTTGGCCGTCGTAATCGAAACATCGAAATTTATTTCTAAATGTTGCCAAAACTGAAGTACTACATACCGATCCACACTTAACATGGAAACGCATATCTACTTATCCATAAACGGTAGATAAGCAGGTCATCAATTTAATGAAGTGAGAAATAATATTTCCTTTATTTATAATCTTTATGCTTTCTTGAGGCTGGTTATTATTGTTTAAATAAATAAATTTTATTCTATTTTAGTCTCAAAACATTTTTTATTCCGACGTTGCAAGTCTGACGTTTCGGCCATCCTCGATAATTAATGAAATATGTAAATAAAATACTAGAATTAAAGATATAAATAATAAAGTTTTATAAGCCAAAAGGAACAATTAGCAAAAATGAAATAATATTAATATTATCTATCATAATTTTAAGGTGAAGATACTTTCTTAGGAGTTCTTTAAAAATGATGAATTGATGATGTCATAAAAAAAAAAAAATTTTCTTGCAGTTACCAGCAGTTAAAGGAGCAGTAACTTACAACTTGGGAAATCCAACCACACCCCGAAGACTGAACCCGAGGAAGACATCCAGTTATGAATTCTATTTTTATACTTTCAAATATTGTTATAACTACTATTTTATTAATTTTTTCTCTTCGTCCCTCGACTCAAATATTCGTTTTGTTATATTGTTTTTAACTTTTCTTCTTATTTATTTTTCTGTCTCTCTTCTAAAGAGATCTTATTTTCATTTATTTTATTTTTTATTTATATATATTTCTCGTTATTATTTACAATTGTTCAATATTTATAGCGGATGTCTTTTGCCCTAGACTATACCCCTAAAATCTTTTGTTACAAAAACAAAATGTAATTTTTATTTCTTGCTAAATGGTTCTTGCTACCGCCCTTCGATAGAGCTGATTTTTGTCTGTTTTAACAATACCTTTTTTTTAAAAAGAAAAACAGTTTCTACAGTAAACCACAATACTGAAATGACACTAAACCGAATTCTATTTGACATAATATTTATTTTTTTATTTGAGATCATCAAATTCCTTTTTTTGCTTTTTTTGTAGCTTATTCACTTATCAAAACTGGAGTAATGAAGAAAATAGCTTAGTTAA